>NC_046663.1:63410133-63421388 GCF_010883055.1 Belonocnema kinseyi | reverse complement strand
TTGGATTCGTTTCCAAAATGCCTCATTTTCTTCAAAAAGGATCACAGCACACTACGATTGAAGCAAACGAATCAAGGCTCGTTACTAAAGTCCGATGGGTGGATGAAGCAGTCAATGGGTTGATAAAAACTTGGAGAGCCTTAAGTGATGTTTTTCCAAATAGTCAAATCCTGTACATCGGCGATTACGTCAGAATAGTCTGTGCCCTTTGTAATGCTTTCCGACCTCCTAGAACTCATGATAATTCCGATGATCATCTGATCGCTGAACGAATGTTGCGATTGGCTTCGCAGCCTAATCGCCTGCAAGAGCGAGCAGAAAAGGAAAACTGGGCAAAAAGGAGGGCATCGTGGCTTCCTATAACGCAAGAGACACTACTTGATTTTCCTAGCTTAACTCTTGATGAATTGCGATACATCACACTCGGAGTATATCAGCTGAAGCAAGCCCAATCGTATACCGAGGAACATTTATCTGATGATGGAATGTACTCCCTTCTTGTCCACAAACAGGAGGAAGGCATTCTAAGAGTACAAATCCAGTCTCGGCATACATCTTCTAAAATGTATAACTTATGGATAGAAACTAATCCTGGACCAAATCCGATAAGTGGTTGGTACTGTCAGTGCAAAAGTGGTGCAAGAGTAGTAGGATGTTGCGCTCACATTGCCAGTGTTCTGTGGTTTCTTGGTTACTCTAGATATAACCAAAACACTCCCAGACCATCACGTGAATTCGAAAGTCACGTGAATGATGCATCTTGTTGGTCGGAAAATGAAAGAGAAGCAGCATCATCTTCAGATGATCAAACCAATTCTGACGAATAAGGCTGTTGTAGAGTGCCTAGCCTCTAATCGACCATAAGTTCTGATTGACTGTAAACTAATATACCTTTTCTTAGAAAAATGTCTCCAAGATTATTTTGATTATTTTATAGAAATTATTGCTAATAAATCTGATAGAGTAGGACATTTTTACTCCTTTCATGATCACAAACCTAATAAAGTATAAAAATGAGCGCTATTTTGAAGGCTAAGTACCTCGAGAAAAATTATGCCTTTAACATATGTTGTAACGCATATACGTGCGCAGTTTTTGGCCAAGTATGATCTAGCGTGAGCAATACTAACAATGTGAAACTTAGCATGATTTGAATGAAAGTGCGAAAACCCATGTAAAATACGAACTTAAAAATGACTATATCTTGAAATCACATCACTCTCAGGAAAAATCCTTTTAAGGGGTTATGAGATCTAGTTAGACGAATAAAATAAAACATATTTGAGGCCAATCTGTAGATGGCCCAAAAACCGGCCTTATTGACCCTCCTCTTTATCAACAGTCCCTTTCGGAGTTGAATTTAAATCAGAAGTGATTTCTTGGATTGAACTTTGAGATAGAGGTTTATTATCGATAAACAGTTTATTTCCTTTTAGGAAAATGTTCACTCGCTTGGATTTAATTTTATTTCTTATTTCAATCAGTGTTTTCCTTTCCTCTCTCTCGACCTTCGATCTGTCATTGCTGACTGCGAATTTGTGTATTTTAAGTTCGTCTGTCTTATCAAAAAAGAATTTTTTTCTTTAAAAAGGAATAAGAATGCTCGACGAAAATTGTCTATTTGTTAACAGAAATTAATTTTAACAAAGCTGAATATTAGGTGTTAACAGTTTTCTCAAGTTAAAAAAAATGTTGAAAAACTAAAAAATTAAATAAATTAAATTTTAAAGGAGATTCACAGCCTTTTGATGATTTTAGGTTATGCTGGCGTTTTACACTGGAAATAGGTATTTTGAGTTAAAAAAATCATTATTTTAATCAAGATTATAAGTTTGTGTCACCGAAAATATCGTTGTAGATTTCAAAGAAAATTTACAATTTTAAAAAACTTTTAGGTTAACATTTTCCACCGGAAATCCTTTATTTAAAACTAAAAACCTTCGGTTTAAAAGAAGATTTACAATTTTAAACAATTTTTTGTTATGTTATATTAGTGCTATTCGTTAACAAGTTGTAATGTTGTTTAAAAATTACAAGATTCAGATTATAATTATTCTGCATATTATTATATGGTTGGAAATAAGTACTTTTGATGAAAAATCATTGGAATTTAAAGAAAATAAATAGTGTTAATAAATTTTACGTTATGCTCGGACCTTTAATCGGAAATCGGTACAGATTTTAAACAAGATTATGTTAAATTTTCTATCTGAAATTGGTTATTTCACACAAAAAACATTAGGTTCAAAAGAAGACTTACAATTTTAAACAATTTGTCGTTATGTCGTGTTAGTGTTTTGCTTCTGAATTTGCTATTGTTAACAAAAATGCAATATTTCCTATATTTGCATAATAATAGGGCGAGTTAGCGTTTTTTTTAGAGAAAGTCGGTTAGTTTAAATAAAAACGTAACAAACGACTTAAAAAATTAGATTTCACATTTTTCACAACTTTCGGTTACCTTGGTTCGTTATATATTAATTCGGAAGTTAAGACATCAATTTTTATCGATTATTAAAAATTTTGTGCAAGTTTTTATTTTTGATTATTTCCTATAATAAATTCTATGGAATACAAACATTTTTTAGTAATATTAATTTTATATTTTAATTTGGAAATTGGAAACCTATTTTAGTTCTTTTGAAAACAGAATATAAAACTTAATTTCGGTTCAAAGCAGTAACTATTTTACTACTGTTTTTCAAAAATGACCCTAATGTTATTATTTTCGGAAATTACTTATGTAACTACTCTTTTACATTGCCTTATAAAAATATTTTCAAACTTCTTCGCTGACTGGTTATGAGTCATATTTATCAATAAATATTTTAAAGCTGACCCTAGGAGTTTATAATTTTTTTTTCCTTTTTCAGAAAATTTAATTCTTCTCTGCTGGTTTTAAAGCCTTTAGTAAATCTTGAGAATTAGTGAATCAAAAGGCCTAAATTATCATGTTTTTACAAAGCAACGTCTAAGACTGCCTAATGATTTTCTACGAAACCCTAAAAATTAAACTATTGCTCGACACTATTTTTCTAATATTTTTTGAAATTTATAATACTATTGAAACTAGTTTGAAACTCTCAAATGAGTCTGAGATCTGCGATTTCAACCTTCAAATTTTTCAAATATGTATTTGATTTTTTTTTTTTGGCGCTATTTCCTTTTTCTTATGCGTTGGGCAGGAGGGCGAAATTATTCATTCCCACCGGGCACAAAAAAGGCCTACTTACGACTCTGTTCTGGAATGAAGTTTACCATAAGTAATTATTAACCCTTCAAGATGTAAATACCCCCTGAAGGATATCCAGCAAAAAAAAGAGATTTCACATGTTGGATTTGCAGATAAAATAGTTAAAAAACAGAAAAAACTGAAGACACGAGTAAATTTACATGTTCGTCGAAGAAGATGGCCTTCTTCGCCTATCGCGCCATCGACCAATCGTCGCCCTCGTTTACCAACTTTTGCGAATTCCGGGTGCCATGGAAAAGGTTGTAGACAAGACGCGAGCAGCTGTAGTGCGTATTTTCGGCAACGTTTGTGAAATATTCGCGAATTAAGCGACGGCGACACGGGTGGACGCTTTTCGAATGAATTGCCACGTCGGAGAGGACTTGCACTCAAGCCTTCGAAAAAAATTCACATGTTTCTGCAAATTTTCCCATTTACAATTCGCTGAAATTCATTCTCGACGAAATTTAATTCAGGAGGTAAAATTATTCGAATTTCGGACTGCAGAATTGAAAATCGAGAACTTTTAGTCTGAAATGAATTTTGACATATTAAAGCTTCAAACTTTCTTCCCTATTCCCTTCTTTTACGAAGATAGGGTAATAATGGAGGAATAAATTCTTTACCAAAAATTAATGTAAATACCAGAAATATAGAATTTAATATGAAACTCTATAAAATACTAACACTTCAAATCAAATTATATATTGAATTTTCCACAAACAATAACAATTTTCTAACCAAAAACGAATTTCCAACATAATGCATTAATTTTCAACATTTACAGAATAAATTTCTATCCAAAAATGAAATAGTGCATTTTTCGGATAAAGGATTTATTTATTTAAAAAAACAAACGAATTTTTAACAAAAAAGTTAAATTTTAAACCAATGAAGTAATTTTTGAAATATTTGAATTTTTAAGAAACTAGTTCAACTTTCAACTAATCAGTTGAATTTTCAAGTATAAAGATTAACTTTTAACTCAATACATCAGTTTCAAACAAAAATCTTTGGATTTTAAAGACAAAGGGACAAACTATAAACCAAACGGTTGAACTTTCAACCCGAAAACAATTTTTAGCAAAAATAGTGTTCATTTTCAACTGAATAGATTAATTTTCTTTCAAATTTTTGAATCATCAACAAAATCAGATTAATTTAAGACCAAACAGTTCCATTTTTAACCAAAAAAGATCAATTTTTAACCAAGAAGATTCATTTTCTACCCAATGAGACGAATTTTTAACATAAATCATTAGTCTTCAACTAGCAAAGGTTCTAAACCAATTCTAAGCAAAAAAACACGAATTTACAACAAAATAGTTACATTTTCAACTGACATCCTAAATCTTACAAAAAAAATAATTTTGAACAAAAAATTTCAACCATAAATATATTTTTTTTAGCACAGAAGAATAATTTTCTAAAAACTTTCGACCAAGCAGTTGAATTTTCAAATAAAAAAGATACATTATCTACAAAATGGTTGAATTTATATACAAACAATATGATTTTTTAACAAAAATGTAAATTTTATTAACAATAATTTTACTTTTGACCAAATAGTTAAATGTATATAAAAATATAAATTTTTAACAAAAAAATGTTAATTATCTAGGAAATGGTTAAATCCTTAACAAAAACAGATTCATTTAAGACTCACGCAGTTGCATTTTTAACCGAAAAGGATAAATCTTGTACACAGAAAGACGCATTTTCAACAAAATAGATGAATTATTAACTAGAAAACATCTGTATTCAATAAAATTATGCATTTTCAATTAAAAGTGGGTTACATGGTTTGGAGTTTTAAACATTCCCCTCGTTTTCTCAGTCGAAAAATATTATTTTTCGGTTGGCTTTCTAAGCGTTTATAATAATAATTATTTAATATCAATTGCTTCATTATATGAAATTTGAAAACAATTAAACATTTTAGAACTCTAAGGTAAAATATATATTACGTAAATTATTATACAAGTGGTTTCAGGCTTCACAGCCCACGATACTCTTAAGACAGAAAAAATAAGATGATTTTCAAGAAAATTTGGGGAAAAAATTCTTTTAAATAATATCAATGTAGCTTCCGTGCGCCTAAAATTTAAAGTCGAAATATATTCCTATTTCAACAAAATAGTTTATTTTTTAAACCAACAATGTTGTACTTTAAATTAAATACATTTAACTCTTGATTTAATAACAGTGTCGGGGTTTGCCTCAAAAAAGATCAAAGTTTTCATAAAAATGAAAAGAAATTTTTTTTTACAAAAATAAAAAAGAGAAAATAAAAATGAGAAGGCAACCAACCAATTCACCTTTCTTCTCTTTTTTCATTTATCTTTTATTTTTATTATTATCAAATCATAATAAAAAAAAATTTGCAAAAAAAGAAGATCAAGTTTCAGCACTCATACATCACCCTTATCCAGGCAAAAAAAATCGGGCAAGTAGGAACATTTTTGTGCAAAAAAAAGAATTCTTCTCTTCTTTAGAAATTTTTTCTTCAAATTGCAATTGGAATATTTTATGACGTTTATCCAAATTTGGCCATTCGATTCTTGGTTTTATTTTCAGGAATTCTGTACAATAATATTTATAATCCTTGTTAAAGAAAATAGACCTAAATATTCCTCCGGTTGGCCGTGAAATCTGACCCTGCAAAACCGGATGCAACTAAATGGCCTTAACAAGAAATTTTATTTCCCCAAGATGAGTAGAAAATAAAAGTTAATCGAGCGAAAACGTGGCGAAATGTATCCAGAATACAGAACTTTAATTATCCCGGACACCGTTGATCATGGTTGATGATTCGAAAATGCTGCAAATGCAAATGCAAGTTTTACAGTTCCCCCTTTCGCATTCGTTCCAGCATGTAATTCCCTCACATGACTGACACGTGCGTTCTTTCTCTCGCACCAATAAAAATATATATGACGCCTCTACTAGATTCGCAAGATTTCTTTTCCTTGTTGTCCAATGTCCAATGTCCATGCATTATAATCCAGCATGTCCTCGACGAATTAAAAAAGACGAGCTTCGTACTAGGGAAAATCTGATGTGTTTATGTGGAACCTCTCTTCCTCTGGATGCAGGATAACTTGCGAGCATCCTCATTAGCAACGGAAAACTCATCCTAACGAGGCGAACTAATGACGAACATGCGTCTGCTCACATAAGAGCCCAGAAGAATATTTTTTTCAGCTCATTCAGCATCTGCCTTGCAAAAACCAAATTTATTAGTTCCAATTGGAAAAAATGATCTTTTAAGTTCAAAAGTTCACAGACTTCACACTAGTGTGGCCTCGAGGGGGAAAGAACTCTCTGGTATTCCGCTGGAACGATTGGTTATGCAAACTGGTAATCCGATGTAATCAGAGTAATGCAGTGTGATCTGGCGTAATCCACTTGTAATCCAGATTAATTTAAGTAATTCGGAGTAATTCTGGTATAAATTGTTCGTGGCTGTCTGCGACCTTCAGAAATAATACTTGCTTCTGGTTTTGTAGCTTTGGTGTCCGCAAATGATGAAGATTTTGGATTTCCAAGAGCCGAAACGTCTGATTAAAGGCTAAATCTTCTTCATCATTGACGGATCCTCAAAGTCACTAAACCAAAAAATAAGTTGTAATCCCTGTATTCCGGAGCTATCCACTTGTAACCCGTTTATTCCAATTGTACTCTTAGGAGTCTAGGGTAATGAAGTTCTAATCTAAAGTTATCCATTCTATATCAGATAATTTCGAATTTCTTTCATTGAAATTCCGAGTAATCTACCTATAACCTAGACTAATCCTCTTGTAATCCATATTAATTCAAACTTAACAATAGCGTTGAAATTTTGCTTCAAAATCTAGTTATTTTTTCTAATTCGTTTTTTAAATTAATTTTTTAAACTAAAATTTTCAACAATGAATTTAAATATTTGATTGTGAATTAATATATTTAATTCAAAAAATTTTTAGTGAAAAATTAATCTTCTGGGGAAAAACAGGAACTAATTTTTTTAATAATTCACTTTTTGGTAAAATACCCGTCATATAAGTTGAATATTCATATCTTTGATTGAAAATTTAACTATTTTGTTTTAAATTAGTTTTTTATGTGAAAACTTAATTTTTTATTATAAATATAATTATTCCATTTGTGGTTAAAAACTGATCTTTTTTAGTTAAAAATTCGAATATTTCCGCGTGGAAAAGGTTCAATGGGTGAACCATAGCTTAAAAATGTCATAAGCGTGGGGTAGCTTAAGATTGGTTCAATGTTCACCCACAGTCATCCCATGGTTATCAACATTGGATCAAGCATGGCTAATGGCCCTTCTGCGATGCTTCGCCCACGACCGAGCGTGATTTGGTTGAAATTGAACTTTGGAAAAATTTTCGAAGATGGAAACAATCTACTAGATTTTCCTCACTTTTTAGAAAAAAAGTTGACCTATTTAGTTTCAAATTGAAATTTTTTTTGTGTCAAATATCTATAAAAAAATCCGATTTAGCTTGAAAATTCATCTCTTCGGTTCAAAATGATTTTATTGTTGTAGAAAATTCATCTTCTTAGGGTTTCGTACTTTCGTAGCCCCGGACGGAAATCCTTTTACAGTTTCGGTCGGGTGTCCGTCCGTCTGTCCGTCGTATGAATCAATATATGAACATAGGGCCAAAAACTGACATATGACTCAAAATCGACATAGGACCCAAAATTAATATAGGGCCAAATATTGCCAATAATTCCGCATAGGGCCCAAAATTAAGATTAGTCTCAAAATTGATATAGGGCAATAGGCTACGAAAACCTTTTTTTGTAGGAACATGTCGCCCACTTTTTCTAATGTTTTGGTAGAAAATTCAATTATTCCTTTGAAAATGCAATATTTTTCGACATAAAATCTTAGAAATATGGCACCGACATTAATTATATTGAAAACAATGTATTCCTCTATTATCGTGCAAAAACACCCGTTGGGGTTAATGGCTAAACGTACAGAAAATTTTCTAATAACAAACTCTACAACTTTACTGAAAAAATGGTTAGTTGAGCCAACTATTCAGTTAGTAAGATATGGTACTGCTATTTTATTAATTGATACTGTTATTTTATTAGTTCGTACCACAATTCCATTAGTTGCATTGACTATTCAGTTAGTACTAGCATTTTTTTTCAGTGCTAGAATCTTGTAATTAAAGTAAAATCAAGTCTGGGATTTTATGAACTTAGGACAGAAAAGGTTGTTCCGCAAAATTTTCTCCACAAAATCTGGCGTGACCTTTCGCACCTTCGACCCTCAGTTCTCGGTCTCACCCCTTCGTGTATAACCAGCCAGACTGCCGTCTACTTGCAGTATGCTAACGAAGTTTTATGAAGCGCGATAGCGCCATACCTGCCGCCGCAGACTTTGGCGCTCCTTAATTTGTGAATGCTGCACCCTGTCGGCTTTTTCACGCCGTAAAAGAATGGTATGTCGGCAGACACCATGATAAATCTTTGCCCCTGTACCACGGACCCTCGATTATGGTATGTACCGGTAGCTTCCTTACGCGCGCACCACAACATTTCCTTTCACCCTTTAGACTCACCGGTGAGAATTAAATTCCCTAAAAACGAGCTAACACGGGCAGTCTTACAAAATTTAAGCTGAATTCAATCTTTACTTTACCTAATTGCACGTTTGATATTGGACCAGTTTTAATTCGCCTACCTTACTATCTGTCCAAAAAATATAGACACCTCGATTTTTGTACAGATTTTCATGAAAATTTCCGCAGAAAAAAATTCTAAAAATATGAGATAACATGCGTGCTGCAGGTGAAGGTTTTGCCAATACTGATACAGAGTTTCAAAATGTTCAGATGATTGGCGATTATTTTCTGGCGAATGAAACGTGAAAACGTATCATCGTCATATTATCATTTCCGAATACTCAACTTTGAATAGCTCTAAGTCGCTGAAAATAAATTATGAAAATTCTGAAAAATATATATGGTTTCGTGAATCCTTTCTGTGCGCAATGAAGATTTTTAGAGCAAAAAATAATCATTTGTTAATAAGTTGTTAAAAACAACGTAGGGAGGTGTCATCTCCGAAACTAAGGAACGTACAGAGAAGATTATCGAAGCAAATTACACATTTTTGGCTTTTGACAGTGCTGTAGTAATTTTCAATGAGAAAAAAGTTGCAGCTAAATGTTTAAAAAATTATTTTCTTCTTCGAAAAATACAAAAGTTTTTACGATCATCGAGGAAACCGCATTCTTAGCAGGGCACTTTCCTGGCGCTAGTGCTCGTGTCACTGCCTAGCGGTTTTGAAAGTTAATAGCGGGCGTGTGTATTTACATGCGACTATTATTATTTGATCATTTTGCACGAGGCTGTCCCGGTATATATCAACAGTCACGGACGCATTTTTATAATGCAATCAAGTGATCTGATGTGAGCAGTCTGCCCAGACATATTGGACAAAGCCTGGTTTTTACCCCATCATTGACGGACTGGGTTGCAGTCAAGTACACGATGGGGGGACCTACAGCTTAAGGTGGGTTCCGAACCACCAGAACCTCGGTAAAGGTACATTGAAAAATTTCTAGAGGTACCGGCTCAGGGATCGAACCCCGGACCTCTGAGGTGAAGTCCGAGTGTCTAACCATTAAGCCATTTCCCTTTCGGGGTAGGCGTGACTCACTCGGTAGGGGAAAAGAGTAGTGTGTGGAAGGGATAGAGTTTTTTCAGATTGATCCAGAATTCTTGTGTTATTTAAGTAAATAACACGTTCGCTCCGCAACACTGCTCCTACCCAGGTTGCTGATCAATCTCTCTAGCAATCACCCCAAGCGAAGAACCTCACGAAGTCGTTTTGTAAGGTACCCCACTTGGGTCCATTAGTAGCCAAGGTCTTTTGTTTCAGGCGTCATTCACTCTACTGACACGCTTTTTATTGATTATTTGCCGCCATACTTTCCTGTCCTGGCATACTTCTATAGCTTCTTTTATGTCCATGCATTTTTCCATGCAGGCTCTCGTGTTTTTGTGACTTCTTATGTCTCTTCTAACTAGGGTCTCATTCAAACATTCTAACCATTCTTTCAGCGGTCTACCTCTGGGCACGCTGCCATTTACTTTACCTTGGTACACTTGTTTCGTTAGTCGTTCATTTGGCATTCTCTCAACATGTCCGAACCGTCTTAACCGATTTCTTTCCCATGTGTCTACTAGCGTCTCTTTTGCACCACATTCTTTTAGAATTATCTCGTTATTCACTTTGTCCATCAGGCTTTTCCCGCATATTATGCGCATGAATCTCAAGTCAATTGCGTTAATTTTACTCTTATCTTTTTCTTGAAAAGTCCTTGTCTCGCTACCGTTTAGTACAGTCGGTACAAATATAGAATTATGTATTGCCTTTTTAGCTTTATTTGATGTATTTTTACTTCGGATAAGGGGACCTGCTCTACCAATAACCTTTTTACCTTCATTTATTCGTCTATCTAATTCCTCATCTATCTCCCCGCCCCTAGTAAATAAGCTACCAAGGTATACGAACTTATCAACTTGTTCAATTCTCTCATCATTTAACAAAATATTGCATAGTGTTTTCTCACTCTTTCCTTCGAACACCATAGTTTTTTTTTATTTGCGTTAATTTTGAGGCCCATGCTCTTCATGCTTGCATCTAGTTTGCAACATTCTTTGTAAGTCTTTGATAGACTCTGCCATAACAACCTTATCATCTGCGAACGCTAACCCACGTACCATTACTGTTTGGAGATCCCCACCCTCTTCGTCGAAGAGAGCCATTCTTAAACACTTGTCCATAAATAATATAAATAACCTTGAAAACATGACGCATCCTTGTCTAACTCCTTGAATAATATCAAGACAGTCACTCAGTCTCCCATTCACTCTTACACTCGCTTTGCTACCTATATATATTGTTTTTATAGCTTGTAGGAGCCATCCATTGACTCCATACTCTTTCAGAACTTCCCAAAGTTTACTTCTATCTACCTTGTCAAAAGCTTTTTCTA
>NC_046663.1:63400125-63410033 GCF_010883055.1 Belonocnema kinseyi | reverse complement strand
CAGTGCTTAATAAGCTAATCCCTCTGTAATTATTGCACTCGCCTTTATCTCCCTTTCTCTTGTATATTGGTACGATAATCGCTTCTTTCCAATCGTCTGGGAAGTCTGCCATCTCAAAACATAATGGGTAATAATACAAGAATATGTAAGAATTTGTTTAAACATTAATCTTTTAAGTTTAGTAATAGTGTGTGGAAAGTTGGAAACGCCAGCGATTAATAAGTAACGCAAGATGAATAAAATGTAACGGATGCACAGGTAAAATGATATTCAAATAAATGACATGTACAACAATACTATAACTCTCATAATCTTCTTTTTTGCGAAAAAAGTCTTAAGGATAAATTGGTGGATTTTCTGAGTTTTACAAATAGCCATACATGAAACTTTTAAATCTTAAAAAAATGGTCTCCAAATTTTCGAAAATGTTCTAACTCTCTGAATTTTTATCCAAAATAGCTGGCTAACGAACTTGCCCTTTAGTAGACCTTGACCTTCATAGATTAATTGTTTCAAAAGTATCGCGCTCACAGATAGAAATATTATACATACAGAAATACATACAGACAGGCAGACATGATCATATAAAAACCTGTTATTCGGATTCATAGGTTCTGAAAACGCGGACCTTTTTATAGAAGAATGTAAAATATGTCGCATTCTTTTTTTTAAAGGACTTTGACAATCTGTGTTTCACGAAAAACTTGTATTGTTTCATCCCTAAAAGTCCAGGCATTACGTCGGAAAAAAGTGGGAAATTCCATAATAAAAGCAACCTGCAATGTTTTTAATGACAAAGTTTCATTTTGGGGTCCTTTTTGACATATCAAAAATGCTAGAATAGATCAGTTGCCAAACCTGGTTTTTTTTTTAAACAGTTCCAAAAGTTACTTTCGCGTGGACGGATAATTTCCATTGCAGTTTAGAGCAAAATGTGCCACAGAAAAAAGAAAGAAAACAAAATTCTGAACAAGTTTTGTTAATAATTGTTTATTACAATTTTTTCTAAAAAATACTTTTTCTGCATTCGATTTTATACTTACCACCAAGACACTTGTAATTCTGAGTAATTTCCGTAAATTCTACATAATACGCTGTGACGATTTTTTGGCATTGAAAATAATTAACTAATTGATTACTTGAAAGTAATTACACATCAAACGTAATTCAATATTAAGAAAAAACTAATGAATAAAAAAAGTAATTACATCAACTGATTTGATCTAAAAGTTCTTTAATTAAATTCATAAAATAGTTTAATCCATCAAAATTAAGTAATTAAGAAATAAATAGTTGATAAATAATTCTAATACAAAGTAATACATTCAATAATTTATTTGAAATTTTTTATACTATTAAATTACATTTCATATATCATTAGTTTCAAGTAATCAATTACTTAATTATTTTCAATGCAAAAAAATGTTCAAAGCAAATTTTGTACAATTTACAGAAAACACTGCCAATTTCAAGCGCCTTGGAGGTAAGTATGGAATTGAATGCAAAAAAAGTATTCCTTAGCAGGTATTGTCACAAAGATTACAAAAAACTATTTATTTTTTGATAAAAAATATATCACATTTCTAATTAATTATAAAGCTTTCATTCTACAAAAGTATTCAAAAATGATTATGACAAAATTTTATAATAAATAATTATTTCAAAAGTATTTGTTTATTATTAAAAAACTATTTGTTTAATAATAAAAAATGTATATCACATTTTTAATCAATGATAAGTACTTGTTTGCCACAAAAGTAGTCAAAAAGTACTTAACAGTGGTTATTGCAATATTTTGTTATAAACAATTATGAACAAAAATATTTGCTTATGGATAAAAAGCATATTACACATTTTTAATCAATTACGGTGACTTTTTTGCCACAAAAATGCTCAAAAATGGCCAAAAAGTAAACATAAGTAGTGATAGTAAGCTTTTGTTATAAACAATTATTTATTTATGTCAAAAGACGTATTATACGTGATAAATGAATCAGATATACTTATTTGTGACAAAAATTCCGAAATATGACCGTAGTTCTACTTTACGGTACGCTCAGGTGCCTCTATGCATGAAGAGTGCACTTTCCAAGGTCATATCTCGTGACCTATTTGGGCTAGGACACTTTTTTTTCTCGATCTTACGCCAAATTGGCTCTACTTTCATTTATTCTCTAAGAACTGTGTGATATACGTGTGATATATGTGTGATATACGCAGAGTTCTGTAGACTCTATTTGATCCTCTGGCACAATCAACGTAAACTGAACTTGACAGGATTTATTTGGAAAAAACTGAATTCCTCTTTTTTGCCCGTAAAAACAGGCTAAAATGGCCCAATTTGAGGGGTCATAAGTCATGACCTATCAAAAGTAGGATATTGTTCTTTTTTTGTAATTACAGGAAATTGAGTTTATTTTCACTCGTCTGTGGAACACTTTTCCGTGCAGTAATTATTTGCAAAGATACACAGTATTTTTTGAAACATAGTGATTTTTCGCAAAAATAAAAAAATGGGGACTTTTCAATGTATCATAACTCAGAACCAATAGAAGTTAGCGGATTTTTTTTAAACATAATTTGCTCGAAATTTTGTTTTCTTTCTTTCCTCTGTTGGACATTTTGCTCTAAAATGCAATGGGAATTATTTGTCCACACAAAAGTAACTTTTGGAACTGTTTTTTAAAAAAACCGGGTTTCGCAACTGATCTGTTCTAGCATTTTTGATATGTCAAAAAGGACCCCAAAACGAAACTTTCTCATTAAAAACATTGCATGCTGGATTTATTATGGAACAAAACTACCAGATGCCTGGACTAGAATGTGATTTTACGATTAAAACTTGATCTTTTTTTCGAGGAAAATATTGTAGCAAAAAGGTATTGGTTATGTAAAAAACCAAATTTCGGGAAAAACAGTTTTTCTATAATTTTTAAAATGAAAATAATATTACTAATGACCTAATTAAAAAAACTATAGTTTTAATGAAGAAAGTTTTCAAACTTACAAACAAATTTTTATTTTAACAATGTTAATATAACAGTCAATATTTTCCAAGTGTCAGCTCAACTTTAAAAAATGTTACAAAGATACTTAAAAGCGAGGTTATGTTTACTTACTTTTCCCTCTTTACAGCAGACATCCATTTATTTCTTTGTAGTATTTTATGTGATGCTTTAGGAAATCTATAAAATTTGGAATCCTTCGTTTTACCATTATTTTTACCATTCACAACACAGCATGTATAATTCCACATACTGCATACTGAAATGCATATAAAATGGAATCAAAACACACGCCCGCTAAACTCATTACTCGCCACTCCGCGCGCTGGCATTGTTTCGTCTATCTCCTCCAACCGGCGGCTCACGGCGAATACGACCTTCTCTCCTACTCAGGCTGCTTACACAGCCCGTAAGTTCTGATGCAAAAAAATGGATACAGCTGCCTCGTTTATCATAAAGTGTTTTGTATTTTTCCAAGAAGAAAATAATTTCTTAAACATTCAAGAGAAAATTTGTGCTCATTGAAAATACATACAACACTGTTAGAAGCCAAAAATATTCCTTAGCTTCGGAGATGACATCTCCCTGATTTTGTAATTTATTTTCAGGGACTTCGAGCTTTTCAAAGTTGAGTATTCGACAATGATAATACGAGTATTATTATGGTACTTTTTCACCTATCATTCGCCAGGAAATAATCGCTAATCATCTGAACATTTTCAAACTTTGTATCAGTATTGCCAAAACCTTCACCTGCGACACGCATATTAACTCATATTTTTATAATTTTTGACTGCTAAGATTTTTGTGAAAATCTGTACAAAAATCGAGGTGCCTATATTTTTTAGATAGATAGTAGGATTTGTGGATCGTTTTTCTGTAATCCCCTGTTCCACCACGAAAGAATTTCCTGTATGCTCTTCCCCCAAGCGGTAGCGTCGGGTAAGCTTTGGTATTGTAACGTGCTGCCGCATAGCGGAGTCCAGCGGAAAATCTTGTGTAGCTACGGTGAGTTCCAGGTTACCTACCCAGTTTTACCCATTACCTGCAACGTTTGCTCTTCTGACTAGGGGCCGTTCAAGTTGCTTCTTCGTCACATAATATTCTGCCGGGACTTCACAACCCAGAATACTATCAAAACAGAGAAAATAGTGTAATTCTTCACGAAAATAAAGGAATAAATTCTAGCAAACAAAATAATATTATCGGTACCATATTTAATTCGAATATCAAATGCTTAAGATCGCAAGTCGAAATATATTTCATTTTCAACAAAATACAGTAGACTCTGCGACAATTCTCGCTATGACACTTCTCGTTTTCCGATTTCTCCTTCGGTCGCTTGTCCTGATTCTTTGCCTCATCTCACGCAGACGCATACGCGTCCGGCTATGCCTACTGCGCCGAACACTTCCTGTTCGCTTGTCCTACAGCCCCGAAAATGGGAAGTGTCGTAGAGTTTACTGTAGTTGAATTTTCGAATAAAGAGACTAATTTTCTACTAATTAGATGAATTTTTAACGAAAGAGATGAGTTTTGGCGCTAACAAATCGAATCGTTCAGAAAACGGTTGACTTTTAAACGCGAAAAGATGCATTTTTAACCGAGAAAGATGATTTTTCAACCAAATATTTGAATTTTCAAGAAACAATTCAATTTTAGAGCAAGAAAATAGTTAAACTTTAAGCAAAAGAGATTTAACTCAAAAAAGGATTACAACAACAAAATGTAGTACACGGAGTAAAATAGATATGAAGAACGTTGTAGTTGTTGAAATGCCACATGGTAAAAAGAAGGATCTACTATTTGAAAATGTAAAATGCACATGGAAATTGATAGAAAATATCAATTGCACAGTGAAAATTACTTTTTAAACAGCGACCATCCCTATTCTCACATAGTGAATATAATTATTTGAAAACATTTTAGAAGACTCTATGTAGAATTGTACTTCATAACAAGGAAATTGTTATTTCTTTCCGTGTAAGAACGTTCTTTCCTCTATTATTACGAAGTTATTTTTATTAGATAGTTGAATAGAACGTATTATTCGCAATGGGTGTAAAGTCTCTGAAAAAATAGCGGTAGAAATCGAGAAAAAATGTCAGAAAAATCATTTACATGGGAAGTAATTCCCGTAAACGCCGGTAACAAGTATTTATTTTACATAGTATAATTATCCTTTTATAAGCTTGCTGCTTTGCCTATTCGACATGGTACTTTCCTCCTTTCGCATTATAAAATAATCCCGCAGGAGCAGGTACCAGACCCCATTTGACATAGTGAATTTTTCCATGTTAATCTCGGGCGTTCAAACCTTTCTCACATAGTACTTTTCAATGGAAATCGTAGCCTAATTGACACAGTGTCAAAAGACAAGCTACCATTTCTTCCAGGGAATCCAACCCCTTTTCAAGTGGTACAATCTGCTTTGTGGCCTAAGAGATAATATAACGGTTCTCATGGCATTTTTCACAAATCTGTCATGTTCATGCCACTAGAATGAGTTAATTGTATCGCGGTTATTTAGTAAAAAAAAATTCTAATGCTCTGTCACGCCATTTATCCAAATCAACGCTTCAGTTGGCATCTATCTCTAGTGAAGTGTTTGTCCTGTTGTTTGTATCAGTTTTTCAAATAACCGCTTTGTCAAAATGAGATGTGTGACAAAAAATTGGATCTGCTTATGTAGTGAATATGACTGACAAGCAGGTGAGAACTTTAAGGTAAGTGTAATAAATTATTGGAGCTTTATAGAAGTTATGGTGTAACAAACTCTAAGCTTTAAAAAGGTACATAACTCTCTCTAACCAGACAATCTACAAAACTTTACCGACGATGCATAGGCTGTATTTTTTTATTCAGAGTTTAGGTTTACGTTAACGGACCGTCGAAGATACTTGCTCTTTCGTCCCTTTTAAACCACGAATCATTTTTACCATGCTTACCTAGTTAGGAAATGGGAACTTCACAGTGACGAAGTGGTTGAAGTTCAACGATCCGCACATAAAGCCACCTTTTATGATTATGATACTGTCAAAGAATGGACCTACATTCTACAAGGTCTGTTACATTATTGTACAAGAAGTTCACCAAGTTTTGGTAAATAAAAATAAATCGATGATGCTTACTTTGACGAACACTTTCAAGCCTTCGAAATATTGGATGAAGGCGAGAGTGCATGGAAGTGTCTCGTCTGGAGTCAATTTTCTAAAGGGACAGCGATCCATATTTCACGAATTTGTAACGATCAATTTAATTGATTCAAGCATTAATTTATTTAACGCAATATTTAAGAAGTTATTAATTAGGATAAACAATTTTGCAAAATCACATCACTTTGATCCACAGCAACGTATACGTTTATATATTATGAATTGGCGTTAGAAAATAATACTTGTTTTTATGTGCCATGTAAGAGTAATTTTACTAAAATAAATTATAAATATAAACACATACAAAGTGTATTTTATTCCGTAGAGCAAAAGGAGATTTTACTTTCAAATAATATATTTTCCTCCTTAAAATAGTATGAATTACCATGTTCCTCATAGAAAAATGCTACTTCTACCTATTAAATCACTTGAAATAAATGTGTAAAGCAGCTGAAAGTACGTACAAATTAGTGTTCATTTCTCCATTCGACACAGTCGAAAGTACCATGTAGTTTAATTCCTTCCACTTTTTCACAAAGTTGAACGTGCCATGTATCCCGGTCCCTGACAGGCTCAACTGCCAAAAGTACCATGTAGCACAGGAGAGGTTGCTGAGATCGAACGTTTTGTTTCACTGTTCGGCCAACTCAAAAGTACCATGTGGCTCGGTAAGCGTTGATACCTACACTGAAAATTTTTTGAGCAAGCAGCTGTCTTCTTAGTGGCAACGCAGCGTCACCACGACGTTTGATGCAGTGGCCAGATCACATTTAAGTAAGCTATAGTACCAAACGTGCGAGAAGATCCTTTCCCGTGTGTTGGGAACGCAGCACTCCCACAAAAGAGAATGAAATGGCCCAACGAGTATAAACTATATGTATAACTCCGCACGAAACTCGGCGTGAAGATTCCATGCTCCCGACTAAAGGGAGCGTTACTGTACCAATGCTGTTGGGACTACAGTTGTTCCAATGTGGGAACACAGCGTTCCCAATATGAAAAAGGTTATGTACCAAGTTGCAGGCGAGCAGCGCGCGACGCATTTGGTGTTCCAGCTTCACCGCGTGGGTGAGCAGCTCGCCCAAAAAATTTTCAGTGTAGCACCATCGAATGTACCTTTTGTTTATTCAAAAGTACCATGTAAGACAGGCATATTTCATTAGAAAGATGGCACGATTAACTAAAAATCCTGTTATTACCACATAAAGGGAATAGAAGTTTTACTTTTTGGGAGATAGTGAAAAATATTTCTGCAACACAGTAAAATTAACTGAAAATGTCTATGTGTCTTAAAACTACCATGTTTGCAAGTACATTCTACTGGAAATTAAGGCAAAATTAACCGTGGATTTTTCTCCGTGTAGTAAATATTTTAACTGCAAAAGATTTCAATGTTTATTAAAACAAAAACAGTTGAACTAACCAAAAACAATATTTTTTGAATAAAATATTTCAATCCTCAAAAAAAAATGATTTTTTCAACAAAGGAGTTCAATTTTCATCCAAAAAAAATTTTCGATCTAGAATGATACAAAATGTCAACCAAATTGTTATATTTTCAAACCAAAATAAAGAAAACGATCAATTTTCAACGAAAAATAAAACCGTTAAATTTGCAGTTGAGAAAACTAATTTTCAACAAAAAAACGTAATTTTCAACAAGATATTTCAATTTTCAACAACAAAAAAAGATATATCTTAAACTAATGACACCAATTTTTCACAAGGTTGTTTAACTAGGCAGCATTTTCAAAAAACAGGGTTCACTTTTTACAAAAAAAGACAAATTTACAAAAAATTACATAAATTTTCTACGAAATTGTTGAATTTTCAACTGAAACCGATCAATTTAGAACCCATGAAAAAACGAATTTTAATCAAATAGTTTCTGCTTCAAACAGTTCAATAAAAGAAAAGAATTTATAAAAAAATAGTTCAACCTTTAACCAATAAAACTGATTTCCAACAAAATAATTGCATTTTGAAGCAAAAAAGATGAATTTTCAATGGGAAATTTAATCCTCCATTTTTAAAATAAAAATGATCAGTTTTCAACAGAAAATTTATTCGTTAAATTCTGTGTTAAAAAGATTAATTTTTAACTAAAAAAGCGACATTTTCACAAAATAGTAATTTTTTAAACTAAATAGTAGAATTTATTATCAAAGAGATCAGTTCTGAACCAAAAATATAATAGAAGACTATTCAATTAAAAATAATGAAATATTATACATTCAATTGTTAATTCATTTCGGGCACACGTGAAGTCAGTCATTGACTGACATGACTGAAAGTGTCAGTCTCGAAGAAGTGGTCAAGTAGCCCCCAATAAATCTTCATCGAACTCGACCTTAGACCTTTAATTTCCGCTATCTAAGAAATGAACGTAACGACCCTAACCCTTTATGCATTTTGTAGGATTCCTGGTAATTGAACCAATAAAAAAATGACAAAAAACTTTCTGTCAGTCAGGTATTTTTCATATCAGTCAACATCTGTCGAACGTAGTAAGCCCTAATTGATTCCATACCGATAAACACAAAGTTAATCAAAGGTGGCGGAACACTCGTTTCACTATTCTAATCTCTTAAAATGAAGCAATAAAATCTCACTGGTTGAAACAGCCAAGAGAGTGTCACTAACAATTCTTGAGATTTCACTAGTTCACTTAGAAAAATTTCAATCTATCATTTGGCGTCCCTGGTATAGTCAGTAACGCTGTTTTAGTTCAGCAATTTACTGGTTCATCCACTCAAAGTCGGTAAATCATTGTTTTACCAGTGATAATTTTAAATACTAATTCAACCAATGGAAATTTCACTGTTTCAGTTTAAGAGAGTATTTATCTGATAAATCTGCTGATTTTCATTAAAGATTTCTTCAGGAACCATTGGAAGCGATTGGAATGAGCTGATGGGAACTGCAATGAATATTCAAGCTGCAGGTTTTGGTGAAAGGAAGACGAAGAAAGCCAATTTTGCTTTTCTCTTTACCACCCAGTGTTTCCGGAATCACGTCCTGTGTCGATAGTTGATGACGAACGAGTGTCTTACGAGACGTAACTGATCAAGAAGCGAAGACACGCGCCATTGAGCACGCGCCCGGAGATCTGACATCTCGACGCCCGACACCACGTACACGTGACCGGAGGCTCGTTACCCGCGGCATCCTTCTTTTCTTCTCTTCTCTTCTTCTCTCCTCTTTCTTTCATCGTCTTCTCCTTTTCTGCTTTCATCCTCTCGGAAGACACGCGCCCAGTGTCCAAGTGTTTTCCTAGAAATAACTTCCGCAGGAGTCAACCAGGAGGGTATCATCCTCTTCGGAATTGTTGCTCTGATCTGTCTTGAACATCAGAATCTTAAAGCTACATAGTCTTCAGTGTTTGACAGTAAAGCGTTATTTGGAACATTACATTTTTTAGTAACGATAACGGTGATAGGTTACTTATTATAAAAAGTAATGGTAAAGTACTTTATAGTACGTCACTTTATAACATTTGTTCATGCTAACTACATTATATTCGTATGTAATGATGAGCAATCAGGAAATCAATTCGTTCAAACCTCCCCCTTCCATATTTTCAATCTCCTACTCCTCATAAATTTCCCTCGCTGCACTTCAACCTTCGCTTCCCCACACCCATCCTCAAATTATTCTTTATCTACTTCCCTCTCCCCTCACTTCTCCAGCCAAAATTCGGCTTCCCCTACAACCTCATTCGTATTACCCTTACTTCCCCATCATCACC
>NC_046663.1:63372836-63400025 GCF_010883055.1 Belonocnema kinseyi | reverse complement strand
TTTCTCCTCACTTCCCCTACTTGACTTTCTCTAATTTCCCCTTGCTTCCCCTGCTTCTTCACCCCTAATTTCTCCTATTTCTCTCTCTCCTTATTTCCCTTCACTTCCCCTACTTACAACTCCCATCATTTCCCCTGTCTTCCCCTCTTTGGAGAACAGTACGATGGAATTCAATACATATTTTTTATTTTTCGTACTAAAATGAAAATAATATATTCACAAATCGATAAATCGAGAAACTTATTAAATTAATTATTAAAAAAGCGTTTTCCAAGTCTAACACAATTTGTAATCGTTTGATGAATGCTCACTGAAAAAAGCCAAAAGTTTTTTTTTTTTACAGATGGAAATAAGGCGACAAGTCTCTGAGAAAAATCCACGAACTTACGGATATTTTAATTTTGTAATACATTTCCCAACAAATCACAATTAACAAAAAATATTGTATAGTTTTGGACTTAATTCAGATATTTGAATCTTCTTTCCTGAGCCTGGTGGCTTTTACCGTCATTTTTCGAAACCTGCCACGAAATTTTAAAAACATAAAAAATTAACAGAGTGATGTCCATTAGTTTAAATATATAAAAAGGGAATTATCACAAAAAAACCTTTGCTTGTATTTTTTGCCAATTTTGGTAAATTTCCCTTCTTAAGAAAGACATCCTATATGAGTTTGATGTGGACTGTGCAATTTTTGTGGTCAGGAAATTTGTTGCCATAAAACCAAATTTTAGCATTTATTTTAAAAACCACGAAAGATAAAAAAATTGAAGAAAAAAGTTAGTTAAAACATTTAGGAATGTTCTAAAAATATCTCTTGTTCTTCTTTGATATCCTGAATCGTTTATGAGAAAAATTAAAAAATTATATTTTCAGAAAGAAAAACACAATTCCACCGAGGAAAATTCTTTAGCCCAAAAAAGACGGGGTTATCCAGAAAATCTTTTCATTTTTTCCTAGTTCAAAAAAAAAAACTAGTATATCTTCATTTCATAAACATTCTTTTCTTAAATTGAAAAAAATATGTGCTGCCTAATTTCCTGACACTGCTTTGATTATTGTTGAGCATAGTGGGATCCATTCTTATTGTTGAACTATTTCTATCTTGAATTCTCTTCTAATTCAGTTCCTAGTGAAATAATAATTCTTTGCGGAAATTCCCTGTTCCAAATTTCATTATTATTACCCAAAAATGACTTGCTTATTTTTGCATGACCCAAAAATAAATTCATGAAAAAATGCAGTCAGAAAAATTCCGTTGTATAGGGATTGTGGGAGGAGTGTGAAAACTTACCCAAGAATTAAAGAAAAAACTACGGAATTTATGCAAGGCCCCTAATCAGCCACTGAGCCAATTTTCTGGCATTTTTAAAGAAAAGGTAAAGAAATAGTGGAATTAGCAGGCAATTGCTGAAAAATGGTGTTTTTAGTGCCTTTCATTGAAATACTAGTAAAATAACAGTACAGAGAAAAATGGAAAGTTAAATTGGAGTAAAAATTTAGATGGTCAGGTTGACCTTATACATATTACCAATAACCATCCACAATTTTTTCTTCATAACCAATCAAATCATAATTTTATAGTATATTTAAATATAAAAAGGTGTTGTAGATTCACTATCAGGATACTCAAATCGACACTTTAGGATTACCAATCAGAAGTGGCTGCGTCCTGACATCTACTGCTTAGCCTCTCGGACTTTTCAGGTTTCATTTAATAACTTAAATTTTCATCTCTCGTCTATTTTATTCTCTGATGTGATTAGTTAAAACTTCGAAATAATGAAGCTAAAATTGCTAGGAAAATCGGGTGTACACTCCAGGATCGTCAAATTAACATTCTAAGATAGTGAAGCTAACAATAAAATTTTGACGCTCCTACACCATCTAGGGGGCTGTCACACACGGAGAAAATGGATAGTAAAAATTGGAGTGTCAAAATGTAGATGGTCAGTTTGATCTTCTAAATAAGGTAAACCGACCATTACTGGGATAACGTAAAAAGTATGTCAAATACTGGGACAATAATTAATATCCTTAAATATCTTTTATATTCTATTATAAATCATAAAAGTAAAGATTTTCTAGCATTTATAAAGTTCTTTTGAATTTATCATCACTATTTATTTTCGTTGTGTCAAATTGTGCATTTGGTGAGAAATAATAAAAATTAATCCTCAAAATCTGTAAATGAGCCGCTGCAAAATTCGCCATTCTTTGTACTTCAAAACTTTCCGCATAACTTTTATAGCCTTGCAGGAATAAAATTTTCTACACTAATAGAAAAAGTAACGTTTTTGCACATTTTTAATACATCTAAGAATAAAATTCATAACTTTTTTAGCGATTTTATTCAATAAGTTATGAATATTTAAGTGTCCCGCGCTTGGAAAAATTTTTGACGAATTTGCCTAAACCGGGACGAGATGTCGCTGAATGTCTCAGTTTCGAAAACTTAAACATCAGTTGAAAATTCTGGTTTCGCTTACTGGGACGGATATTTTCGCCGTATTTTGAATCAAATGAGGCAGTCAGTTGTTATAGTGACATATTAAAAATAATATTTACGAGCTCCACGCTTGCCGTTGAATCTTTGATTAATTCCAAAAAGTAAGCTAGAAGTATTTGATTGCAACCTGCATTTCTAATCTCAAATTTTGACACCTGCTTCGGTAAGTAATTAAATAGTGGCTCCTAAATTTAATTTTTTGATACAAATTAGTTAGTATGCACTAAAATTTAACATTATAGATTGATATTGAATATTATTGATAGTAATAACAATAATATTATAAATTTACTTGAAAATTTAACAGATTGGTGGGAATTTTTTTCTTTCTTGACTGAAAAATCTTTTTTTATTAGATTTAACTAATTTGGTTGAAAATTCATCTTTTTGGTTCGAAAATTTATCTCTTTAATAATAAATTTAATTTTTCGTGAGAAAAAATGCAATACTTTCGTTGAAAATTAATCTGCTTATGTTGAGGCTTCAGCAGTTTTATGTAAAATTCGTTTTTTTTTTGTAATTCATTGAATTGATTTCAATTTGTAATTAAAATCTTTCTTGGTTGAAATATCAACTGTTATATTTTTTGATATGAATTCACCTTTTTTGCTTAAAAATTCAAATACCTGGGGAAAAATAATACTACTTTGTAACAAGTTTATCATTTTACTTGAAAAGTCGACTGTTTGGTTACCAATTAACTTTTTTGTTGAAAATTCATATTTTCGAGTTAAAAATATAACTTGCTTGTAGAAAACTCTTGTTTTTGGCTCAGAAATTCAGGAATTTGGTAGAAAATTAGTGTATTTGGTTAAAAATTAACTTTTTTGAAAACTATTGAATATTGAAGTGCAATCTCTACAATCAAAAATTAAAATAAAACAAGAAAAATTATAACAATTTAAGTTATTGATATATTAATTTATAGCCATACGTTTTAATTTATACGTTATTCCAAAGTTGAAAAATAAAAAGTTATGTTTCAAGCAGAATGATAACATGGATATATGAATTTTATTAAAAAATAAAGAAAAATAAATGTCTTGTGATTTACAATAATCTATTCTTCTTTCTTAATGCATTCTATAATTGAGAGTAAATTAGATCATTTTATTTTGATAAACCCCATTGGATTTGCCTTGTCCCAGTATTAGTTTCTTGTGTCCCACTTAAGTATATACCTCCACTAATGGGCGATCTGACTAGCTTCAAATATACGAATTTATATTAATTAACTATAAAATTTATGTGTTTTTAGTTCAAATCGATAAAATAATGTGTTAGCCACTTATTATAACAGGCTTTGCGCCAAAAATTATAATTCGCCATTCGAAAATTGTGTTTATGTAGGTTAGGTTTTCGTAACTGTCTCAGTAATGGTCGGTTTACCTTAGTACCAAGTACCATCCACAATTTTTTCTTCGTCAGACAGGACATACTTTTATAGTCAGATGATTTAGTCACACTATCAGTATAGTAAAATAGAAACTCCAGAACGTCAGACAGAAGCAGCACGTCGCGTCCTTTACCGAACACCGAGAGAACACACCCGGTATCGAAAACGTATTTTTGGAGAAGGCCAACAGATCATAAAGTTGACCCTCTGGTATGATTAAGTTGATATTCCGTGATAATCATACTAAAATTCCTGAAATAATTAAAATTAATTTTTGTCTGAAAAAAATGTACTCTTGTTTCTCCACTGGGAAATGAACCACCCTTCTTTCTATTGCCAACCGGGTTCTTTTCCATTAAGCTATTAGAGAGATCGAAAGAAGAATCCTTTTTCAGAAATATACGCTATCTCTAAACAGATGTTACATTTATGATAAGAGTAATTTGAAGGAATCTGTATTATCATCAGGGATAGTTACCATCAATCAGTGTAGATATGTTTTTCCCCACCAGTGCAGCGACGAGAGTAGATCTTTTTTCAGAAAAAATTTACTTTTAAAATTTAAGAAATCTATTTTTCATCTAGTCGAAAAATGACGTAAAGTATTTTCTGTTATTTAACAAGGTAACTTGAACGATAGGTTGATTTCTATTTTCACGGTAGCGGAAAAGATATCTACATTGACCGATGGTAACTATTATTACACCAATAAGCCATTTCCCTTTCGGGGTAGGCGTGACTCACTCGGTAGGGGAAAGGAGTAGTGTGTGGAAGGGATCTGTGATGATAATACAGATTTCTTTAAATGACTTGAGATAATCAGGTTCAAACTCGAGGATCGTCAACTTGCCACTCTGGGATAGCGAAGCTGATCGTCAAATTTTGACACGCCACAGATGCTACAGATCCTATATTTAAAGCTTAAATATAGTCAGTCTGACACTCCGGATTTTCAGGCTGACTAGCCATTTTTCTCCGTGCATAGTTCAAGCTCAAATAAAGTCAGCCTGACTAGCCATCTTTCTCTGTGAGATTAGTAAACTTAAAACGAAGTTGCTGATAAAGCAAACTCATTGTGGAATTCAGTAGAAATTTTTCGGGTGCATTGTGAACAGTGGCGAGGAGTAATGCCAGCAATCGAAGGATGCCCTACTGGTCCTTGGAGCTTTAACGATCCTTACGATCGGATATCTCCTCTTTCTTTTCGATAGGCTCGTACGGGAGACCTTTAAGACCCGGGAAAAATTTGGAGCGCGCATACCTCGGGGCCAGGAGTCCCACGGGAGTCTCGAACAGAACCCGCAAAGAGGAGGCTGGGAGGGAGGAAGACGGCCACTAAATATTGTGTTCTCGCTGAGAATACAGGGTCGCGGACACGTGTAAGCGGGCCGCGGGATTCCGTATGAGCAGATCGGCCCGCCGATTATACGCTAATTCAACGCAAATTCCTTCTCGGATATATCTGTATCGCTCGCATACATCAGAAGCAAGAGAGAGACGGAGAACAATTCTGGAAGAATGAAAAGGACAGAGACCTTCGGTAGCAGGCAAACGTTTCTCTTAATCAGTGTACGCCTCCAGGCAACTATATGTTCAAATTTACTTTGTGCTTTAGTCCCAGGTGAAATTTTCTAGGTGGTTAGCTATTTAGAGAAAATTTGGTTATTTGGAAGTTGCCTTATTTTATGAAAGGAATCAGATAAATTCAGATTACAGTTTTTAGTTTCCAAATTTATTAATTATAAACTAAAAAATAACTTCTTTAAAACAAAATGGGAATTTTTTATTCAAAAGATCGAAGTTTTAACAAAGCAGTTAAATTTTCACCCAAAAATGATGACTTCTTAGTAAAATAGTTGAATTTTTAATCGAATGGTAGCATTTTTAAAGAAAAAAAACTTGAACGAAATAACGTAACATTTCTAACCAAATAATTACATTTTTTAGCAGGCAGTTAATTTAAAATAACAATTATTTTCAAACCAAAAAAACAAATTTTCTGTTAAATAGACGAATGTTAAACAAAATAGTGAAACTCTTCTATAGTGTCGATTTTGGAACTGACGGTGGGTCGGAACTAACTCATTATAGCCCGCTCCGCTTTTGTTTGTTCACACCTAAATGTTCGCCTGAGTGACAACCGCAGACACCGCGCAGCTCTTGATACACCCACCTGTGGCGCGGCGTTAACTCTCGGAAGGGCTATAGAAGGG
This sequence comes from Belonocnema kinseyi, assembly GCF_010883055.1. Lineage (NCBI taxonomy): Eukaryota > Metazoa > Arthropoda > Insecta > Hymenoptera > Cynipidae > Belonocnema > Belonocnema kinseyi. The sequence goes on along the minus strand of NC_046663.1, from coordinate 63,393,907 downwards.
AGGGTTATTAACGGGTTTCACTGTACTTGAATTTTCAAACCGAAAAGTCGAATCTTTTAGAAAATAGTCAACTTTTAAGCCCAAAAAATAAGAATTTTCAAAAAAAGTTAATTTTCAATCAAGAAACATGAATTTTTAATCAAAAAGTTGAATTTTTAACAAAGAAAAATAATTTGTAAGCAAACAGTGGTATTTTTAAAGAAATAGATAAATTTTTAATAAAAAAATATCATATTTTAACCCAAAACAGCTCCATTTTCATCGAAAGAGCTCAATTTTGAACCTTCAAATATGAATTCTCAATTAAAAATATAATTTTTGTAATTTCACCTAAAGAATGTGAATTTTCTACGAAAGGACGTAAATTTCAACTAAAATGTTTATTTTTTTAACCAAAAAGACGAATTAAAAAAAATATATTTTTCAGTCAAGAACAAAAATTTATCCAAATTATTACAATTTCAAGCCAAAATACAAATATTCAGTAAAAAGGTTGAATTTTCGAATACCAAAATGAATTTTGAACAAAAAGTTTTATCCAAACAGTTGCATTTTTAACTACAAAGGAAAAAATTTCAAACCAAGAAGAATAGTTTTCTACCAAAAAAAAGAATTTTTAACTAAAAAAGACTAAATAAATAATATTATAATAAATATTCAACTAAAGCGACGAATTTTAAACCGAAGAATAACTTTTCAACAAAGTAGTTCAAATTTTACCTAAGAAGCAGACTAACAATTAAAAAATTATTATCTATGATAGTTATTTAAAGTGAATTTTATAGAAATTCCCCGACTTTTGCAGGATTTTTGTTAAAAGTCCTGACTTTTTCCTAATTTTCAGGTTTTCTTTGACCTACAGCTACCCTGGTTTAATTCAACGGAAATTCCGTTAACAATGTCGAGTATTGTCGACGGTTGATTAAATCGAGAATTTATTTAATTCTACGTGTTTGGGATAGCTCTGAAGATAACTAAGTTAAGTGGACTAGAAGAGAGCGACGAGAAAAAAGGACATTAAATCTGAAATTTTTATTTAATTCTCGAGACTAAATAACTAAAAATAAGTACTCAATGAATATGTATTATCATAAGAGAATAACACAAAATTCTTAACGTCTTTTAAGACTAGATGGAGCTATGATTTAGACATTTTAAAAATTCAATTTTTTCCTTCGCTCTGCTGGAAATCGAACCATAGAATTTCCGATGCCGGCCGGGTGCTTTTCCTTTAAGCTACTAGAGATCAAAAGAAGAATCTTTTTTAAGAAATACACGTATCATTTTTCCAGGTGTTACAAGTCAACGTTTTCAAGCACTCTGTATTAAAAAAATACAATTTACTTCCAAAAGTCACCCGAAATATGACACAGAGAAGTCTCTCGTGTATCGGGACCAATCTCCTACTCAAGCATTTCACTAAATTTTACGGTTTTATGCTGCGCGCGATCTGCGCACTCTTACAGAATTAGAGACGATTTGGAAAAACTAAAAAAATTTGTTAAAATATAAATAAATCGTATTTTTCATAGGCTGCATTAGCTTCGTTAGATTATGAGAAGAAAATTCAAAAATCAGTTAAAACCCCCAATCCCAGTTGAGAGTTATTGTACTTTTGTTTGCACTTGAGGATTTCCTTTATTACTGACAATATTAAACAGTCTGCTTTGGCGACTATCACTGAAAAAACGATTAGTTGGCACAACTAATAAGATCATTGGGACAACTATTTTAGTTAGTAAATAATGGTACTGCTATTTAGTTAGTTGTGGGAACTGATTTTGTTAGTTGAGGCGAATAGTTACCGTAACAATCTAATTCGTTAGACCAACTACTTTAGTTTGTCAAAACAAGTATCTGTAGGTAGCTAAATTTGCTAAGACAGTCATGTCTACTAACGTGGGTATGACTATGTTCTTCTTGTTAATGGGAATAATTAAAATAGTTGTCACTATACTATCAAAATCTAAATTAAAAAGAGCCAAGTGGGCATGCGCGCATTTTTTTTTTTTGAACGTTTTGAGGACGCTGTCAGTTCAGCTGATAAGACGTTCCGAAAAAAAAGGTGTCCCATGCCCACTGGGATTTTTCTAAATGCAGATGCACTCTGCAGGTAAGGATTTCCAGTAGAACTTAAAGCTCGTTCGATTTCACAATTTCTTACACATACCTTCAAATGCTTCGATATATAATCCCCGAATCCAGAATACTGAGCTGTAAATCAACGAGACATCAAATACACAGCGAGTTATGACGGTCATATCTAAACTTTCCCCCTCGTTGTACCGCAGGTAAGTTGGTAACTTTGTCGCATTCTCAGTCGATTCAACCAAGATCACAAATAAAATTATTACGCCATCTACCTTTATTTGTTAGACAAATCAAATAGTGGTACAAATGACCAAAGTGTTAGTAACTCTGACTACTAAAACATCACGAACTTAAATTAGTCACGAGTATTGCAATCGGCTTCCTAAACCGACTATTTTCTTAGTAGGCGTTACTAACTGAATAATTGTAAGAAGCAATTAATGCTTTACTAATAAAATGTTAGAAGCGTCAGCTGTTCATTTTTCACAGTGAAACTAAACTTAAATGACACCACAAAACTATAATCTCAAAGGCATGAGATCAAATGACGAAAACTGGAGATAGTATCTTCAATTGTGTGTAGCCTACTTCTTTTAATCTTCAACCTGTAACTTGTAAATTTAAGTATTCAAATCAGATGTCATTGCGCAAGGACCATAATGTTGCACAGAGTCGAAGAAGGAACATTGTACGTTTCCTCCGATTGCGTTAAGGTACAGGTGGTGTCATAGTGGCAGCAACAATACAAAACAGTATATATTCACATTCAGCATTCTGAACTCTGTTGGTTCGCACAAGGATGCACACAGGATGCAGGTCGTGTGATTAGCATAGTACTCTTGGTAGTCGTGGTTTATGATTTATTCCTTCTCTTCCGAAACTCCCTCATTCTCTTCAGTCTTCACTTCTGACGTCTAATGGTACCTCCGTGACGTGCACTCAGGATCGTACACGAAACTGATTTCTTTTCTGTGCATTGATTGCTGAAGGAGATACATTTGGGTCAGTAAAGCAACAGTTGGCATTGTGAAAGAAAGAGGCTACAAAGAGAAGTATTTGCTATTCGGGCAGTTCTCATTTGATTGGTATTTGCCTTACTTGCTCTACTTGCAGGGCTTGGACACACGCAACTATTGAAAATATGTTCCGCAGTTTAAAAAAGTGGCACCACTTGAAGAATGTGTTAAATCAGGGTGGCGATTCGGCGGACGTTTTCCAATTCGCGGTTTTTCCCGATCAAGTTTTTTAATTTTTCCGGCCAACTAAAAGTAAAATATTTATATTTGTCGGAAAGAGCAAAAAATTATTTAAAATCATGACGTTCATTCTAAACATCCTTTAATACAACAGAGAAAAAAATTTCAAAACAAATGAATTTTCAAATAAAGTTATGAATCTTCAACTGAAATAGTGGAACTTTAAACCAAACAGATGAATTTTCAACTAAAATTATAAATATTGACCTAAAATACTTGAATTTTCAAAAATAAATATGAAATTTTAAACAACAAGATTAATTTTCAAACAAAAAGATTAATTTTCTACTAAAAAATACCATTTTTCATCAAAATACATGAATTTTAACGAAACAGTTGGGTTTTCAATCAAAGGAGACACATTCTCAACCAAAGAGTTGAATTCTGAAGTTGAAAAAAATCAATTTTTAACATAAAATGAAATACAGATATCGGAAACCTTAATTTTTAAAGCGTCTAGGGACCTAATTGGTCCAGCAAGGATTCGGTCCGGACCCGAACCCGTAAGAACTTGAAGGGTATGGGTCCAGTCCCAGACACTTATTAATTGAAAAGGTTCGGGTCCGGACCGGGATCCTTAAGAAATTCAAGGGTACGGGTCCGGACCCGGACCCTTAAGAGTTTAAAAAGTTCGGGTCCGGACCCGAACCCTTAAAATTTTTAAGGGGTACAGGTCCGGACTCGTACCCTTAAGAACAGGTTAATACAGGTTCGGACCTATACCCTTAAGAAATGATAGGGTACGGGTCCGGACCTGGACTCTTAAGGAACCTTTAAATGCTGGGTCCAACCTAACAGGTTCTAGCATTACATTTAAAACATAAACAAACTGGTTGACGACCAAATGAGAGAGAATAAAGAGAAACACGAATTTGGGATCAAAAATAAACAATTCTCAAGTTTGACTCAAATTTTGAAAACCTAATTAATTCAGTAGATTGACATACAAGTCAGTACGAGGGGGTTTTCGAGTCACAGATCAATAATTTGCTGTTGAAATTCCAAAATTCCAAAATTTGACTCAAATTTTGAAAATTTTATGCATTATTAATAATTATTAATCAAATCGTGTTTGTAATTTAAGGAACCTTTTAGGTTGGATCCGATCTTAAAAGGTTCTTTAGGGGTTCGGGTCCGGACCCTTACCCTTAAGATCTTAAATGTTAAGGGTTCGGGCCCGTACCTTATAAAATTTAAAAGGTTCGGGTTCGGACGCGGACCCTTAAGAACTTAAAAGGATACAGTTCTTGACCCGAACCCTGTAAATTCTGAACAGTCCGGGTTCGGACCTGGACCCTTAAGACATTAAGGGGTCCAAGCTGGACTCGGACCCTTAAGGAACCCTTTGAACTCGGGTCCAAGCAAAAAGGTTCCGCTGTCTGATGAAACATTTACATTTTTAGTAAGAAAAATTAATTTTCATCTTCAGTAATCAATTTTCCTCTAAAATTATGAATCCTCAATTGGGTTAGTTGAATTTTAACCAAAAAAAATTTGCTTTAACTAAAACAATGAATCTCCATCTGAAATAGTTGAACTTTCCACAAAAACAAATAATTTTTACTGATAAACAGTTGAGAAATGGGAAATAAAGTGCAGTTAACCCTCATCATTTACATGGGTTCAGAATGACCCCAATATCAAATTCAGCCCTCTGGTAAGAGTTTGAGGTCTCTACTATATGTTTAACATGCTACCGTTGAGCCTAAGTGCCTATGCGCTTTTGCAGTTGAACGAACAAAGTGTTAATAATTTTTGGGGTCATTCTGACCCCATATAAGTATAGGGCTCGAGATCCATAAAAATCAAAGATTTTAGTTTTGTGTTTTATTGTTTACTTAAATAATTATGGCAAGTGTAACTAAACCGAATATGAATATACGAATTTTTTTCCTAACTTACAATCTGCTATTTTTAAAATTTTCAGTCGCAATATCATGTCCATCGTGCCAGCGTCCAATGTGTGCAAAGCATCGCGATACATCATGCCTTGAATGTGTAGGCAAAGAGTAAAAATACAATTTTTTCAGTTTCTTAATTTATTATGCCCTTTTAGATCAAAAATGTGAACCTGATTAGAACCACTTGCATATCAATAAAAATATATCAAAATATTGAATTTGTTATTGGACGCTTATTTTTTTTGTTTAAATTTACCTCGCATGCGATCTTTAAACTAATTATACTTTTTAAATCAGACTTAACTATACGAATTTTTGTATTGATACACAATATTAGAAGAGTAGCAAAACAAATTTTAGCTATAAAGAATAAAAATGGTGGAAGTTATGAATTTTGTAAATAAAAAATCAATTTTTTTTAACATTTGAATTTTGAGATTTCTTGTATACGCCTCCATATAATTTTCATTAAAAAACAATTAGAATCTAATTTCTATATATTAAATAGCGTCTGGGAAATTTTTGAAGTTGAAACTATGCATACAATCAGTATGATAACGTTTCGAAGTCACCTGGGTTCAATTGGACCCCTTGTAAGTAATTTGTAATTTTTAGAGGTTTAAGTGATGCTGGTTAAACTGCAAAATTTATAAATTAGAAATTTTATTAATTATGTGAAACTCAAAGTTCAGATTCCATTCCAAAAATATCAATCTAACTTGTGATTTTCAATGTTTTAAATTAAAGATTCAATCAATAACCTTTAAAATGTTCAAAATTAAATTATTTTAAGCAATTTGAAGCTAGGAACATTAAAAATTGAAAAATAAAATGTTTTTGAAACTGAACACTCATTAAATTACACCTTAAATTATTTTTACCTTAAATAATTTAAATACCCTTGAAAGGCTTCCAAATTTTATTTCGAAATCTTAAGAAATCCACAAGAGGTTTTAAACTAAATTTGAAATTATTTTTGAATATTTTCCCAAACTTCTAAATATTTTTTAAAATGAATAGATTTTTTTCTATTATTTTTAGAAAATGCTAAACAAATTTGTAAAATTCTTAAAATCTTCCATATTCTTTTTTTAAAGTGCTGGAAATGGTGGCTATTCTCACCGAAATTTCAGTGCGAATAACCGAATTTTGTGGATGCAAACACTTTGTTTACATTTTTTTAGTTTTAAATATTTGGTTTTAATTTACTCGTCTGCAATAAACAGTCAAATATTGCTCAACATTAAATAATTATACTTTGTATTAATTAAAAAATTTTAATTAAAGCGGTAAAAATGGAATATTTTAGACTGAACGTATATTTTAATATTTACAGTTCATTAAATAAAAATGGTTCTTATAAAAAATTTGCAACTCCAAACACTTTCACTTGTTAATTTTTAAATTCATTAAAATAAAATGTGCGCTTCAAAATAATATCCTAAAACAGCAAATTTATTAAGTCAAAGATTTTCGAATAGCGTATTTTGAACTGAATAATATAATAATTGAAAAATATAATTCAACTATTGACTTTAAAAACTGTTGAAATCGAACTTGGAAAGAATTTTCTTCTAAAGATTTGTAAAATCCCCGGTCAAATAATAAAATGCCTGCCATTTCCCGGATATTCCGATTTCTCGGTCCAGCGGCTATTTTGTTCCCAGTTTTTTAATTCAATTTCCGGTAATTTCCTGGTTTTTCCGGTAAGTAAACTTCCCGGATTCCCGGTCAAGTCGCCACCCTGTATATGTGGTCAACAGTGGAGTAAGTAGACACAATCAACTGGGCATCGCTGTCATCTTCTGAATGGGAATATGAAAACGGAACATTACTAAAATTGTTCCAACTGATAAATCTGTATCTACAGCCCTGGGTGAAAACAATTCTACGACTCGTAAATCAGTTTATGGAGGCTCGTATTCTCAACACAGGTTCTCTGTGATATATTCAATTGTCGAGAAACGCCTCCTCTAATGATTTCTCCGTCTCTCCTATGATTTTCCCTTCTTCCCTAATTCTGGCTCGTTTACAGTCTCATCGTGATATCACAATGCTATCAATGTCCGATCGCGATCTCCAGCAGTGCGATTAAAACACCGCTTCCTCGTTTATGGAAATATAAGAAGCGGCTGTCAGTCTGCGCAAACCAGCTGTAACCAGATCTAATGAAACAGTCGTGTTGGAAAGACGAAGAGGTTTTAGCTTTTTGCCATTGTGGTTAAATAGCTTGTTGGGACGAGGGGAATTAATTCATTTCCGAGCCAATAAGCGAATAGTCGACCGCGTGTCGGAAACGACGTGCGCCACTTCACGGAGTCATACCGACTTTTCATTTCCATCCTGAGATACTTAAAGGATGCATACATTAATCGATATGCGGTTCTGATAGGAAGAGACAGCTGACAGCCGTCGGAATTCTCAACTTAACAATACGATGTATTTTATTCTTTCTTTCGTGCAAAATTTTTTATGATCGTGGGAATTTTAATTAGAACTAATTCTACATTTTTCAAGGAATCTGGATTATCCTAGGAGAATAATAACTTTTCTTAACGTCTTTAATGACTAGATGGCGATATGATGTTCTGTGGTTCGATTCCCAGCGGAGCGAAAGAAGATTTTTTCAGAAGAAATTTCATTTAAAAAAAATGTAATTTATAGCACCATCTAACCTGTAAATACGTTAAGAAATTCTGTTATACTCTGATGATAATAAAGATTTCTTGAAGAATTTGAGTTGAAATACCTGCCATAATAATGCATGTATTTCTGAAAAAGGATTCTTCTCTCGATCTCCCTAGTAGCTTAATGGGAAAGCACCTGATCGGCAATCGTAAAGTTCTGTGGTTCGATATCCAGAGGAGTGAAAGGAGAACATCTTTTTTCAGACAAAATTAAGTCTAAATTGAATCCATAGATTCGTAGAGTGCTTAGCCTACCAGAAAATCGAAAAATGGCAGGAAATGTAATTAAGTGACGGAGATTTCTTTCCTGATTGTTCTAATTTGCAAATTAAAAGTAGTGTCATATATCGCATTACTCTAATTCTGAGTTTGAAAAGAGAATTTGTGAAAACAGAATTCTCACTTGTAATAGGAAATTTGGCAAAAGCGTAACAATTCTGACTTGGAACAGGCAATTGTCTAAAATATTCATAAATCTATGTTGGGCCTGGGAATAAGTAAGATAAATATACACACAAAAAATTAACGTAAAGAATTACAATTATCCGGATATGAAACCAGGAATTTTCGAAAATAATTATAATAACAAGTTGCAACATAAAATTTCAGTAAAGAAATATTTATTTAAATATATTTTAAATTTGAAACGGGGAATTTCAATAATGAATTATAAATTTCTTTAAGATTTATAATTTTCACTTCGCAACAGGGAATTTCTTGAAAAATTATAATTTCGTCTTGGAACGGGGAATTTTTGCCAAGAAAAGAAAATTTTAGAATATTTATTTTTGAATTACAAGAGGATTTTGAAAAATCACTGTTCGAAGTGAGAATTTGTCCAAATTTGCAACACGGAATTTTGGAAATGAATTTGATAGTGACTTGGTATGGGCAATTTTCTACAAGAATTACAATTCTGAATTTGGACGAGAAATAAATAAATTAAATATAAAAAAAATTCTCTTAAAGGATTATAATTCTGAATTCGGGATAAGGAATTTTGTCAAGAATGATATAATTTTGTCCTGAAGCAGATAATTATTAACATGGTATGCAAAATTTCAGAAAATTATTTGATTTTATTTCAGATTAAGAAAAAGGGAATTTAGAAAAACAATCTCTGTTCAAAGTCAGAATTCGACTGATTTTAAAAATATGTCGCTCTAAATCAGACTTCTAAATTTAAAAGTTATTGTTTCTTTAAATAATTTTTTTTCTAACTTTAAGCTTACTTTTTCCACAATTTAGAAAAAGGTAGTTTTAATATATTTAAGTATGATATAAATTTTTCTAAATAAATAAATTTCTGAATTGGAACAGGAAATTTAAAAAATCTCATTATGACTTCCAGGCAAAGAATTTCCATAACAGGGCATCTCCTTAAAGCATTTTTTTCTTTTCTTATATTTTTGTTTCTCATGCCCCGGAAATAAGATATTTTGGAAATCTAATTTAGATTTTTTTTCACCAAATATTTAGAAATCTCTTAAAATCTTCAAAAATATCCTTTAAAAACCTTGATTTGAAATTAATAATAAATCAGTCATACAATCTGTCTCGATTTTATAAAATGAAGATTTTAATCTTGCTTGGATTTGGTGTTTTGTTTTTGATCCTGTTTGAGGATCAAGGGAGATTTTATCAGGATTAAAAGATTGGGACTTGAAGCAATTAAGCGATTTTCTACGTGCGAGTACGGATGTAAATCAGGCGAGTGGATTCACGACGTCGTCGACATACGGGATACTCATTGCCGGCAGGTGGCTTCGCCGAGCCGCGACGCGACAAGACATTGCCATCAGTCGCCCATTAGCCCATTATCCCGTCACTATTCAAACGACACAAGAAGCTGACCGGATGATTTTATTTGCCAGTTCCTCTGAACAGTTTCCTTATAAAAAAAAAAACAATTCCCTGACCCTGTGACCGGAAGTACCTGCAAGCCCTAAATGATTTTTTGTGTTAAATATTAAATAGTAGCAATTACATTATTTGTTGGAAGATTTACTATACACGATTGGAGCGTTAAGCAGGGTGGCCGTTTTACTCAAAGAAATAAATTCCCGGTCATTTCCCAGTTTCTTCCCGGTTCGCAAACATTTTTCACGGTGAATGAAATTTAATAAATTGAACACTAAAGCTAAAAATTTGACCGTTTAAAGTAATAAAAACTGAGCTGCAAATGAAAGCACTCAAAGCTTTTATTTCAAAATCTTGAGAAATCTAGAAGTTGTTTTCAATTTGTTCAAATTTAAAATTGTTTAAAAAATTTTTCAGAGCTCCTAAATGTCTCTTAAATGAATTGAATTTTGTATTGAATTTTTTGTATTGAAAATAATTTTTTATTCTAACAAATTATTTTAAGGGAATAATTGAAAAGGTTTTAAAAGATTTACAAATTTGTCAAAAAAGAATCTGGAAGATTTTAAGGAAATTTTTTTTTAATTTGCATGATAATTTTGAATTTTTTCAAAACACCTAAATATCTCTTAAAATTACTTAAATTTTTCTACAAACAATGAGTGTTCATTTGTTATTTATACATCCAAATTTAACAATTTCACTTAAAAATTAAGCATTTTTCAAATATAACATTTAAAATGGTAACGTTCAAAGTTTAAAGGCTCTTCGAAATTTGAACGAGTCCAGGATTTCTATGTCAAAAAATTTAGTTTCAAACTGTTTATTTTTCAATATTTGGTGCCAATTTACTCATCTTAAATGAACAGTCAAATAATGCTAAATATTCAATAATTATTCTTTTTATTAATTCAAAAATTTGAAATTAAATGGGTTAAAATTTGAATATTTTAGACTAAAATAATATTTTAAATTTAATACAAGCCTTTAATTACGAATATATTATTATGAACTGTTTTTAATTTGAAAATAGTTGATAAAGTTTCAATCAGACGATCACATTTTCTTAATGACTAGACCTTCAAATTGAAACCAATTAATTTTTAACTTTAATATCTTAAAAATTCTTAAATTTTGAACTTATTTAAATTCGTCAATTATTCTCAACTTTTTAATATTTAAAGTACGGATCAATTAAAACAAAATTTCTTCATTTATTAAATGAAAATGTTTTTTATTAAAAATTTTCAACTTCAAACGCTTTTAATTTTTAATTGTTCAGGTCTTTAAGAAACCACTTAAAAATGGTTTAAATTAAAAAAGAAAGCTTACAAATAAAAATCTAAAATTGACAATTTTTTAAGTAAAAGCTTTTCGAATTGCGCATTCTAAACTCTATAATAGCATACTTGAAAAAGATAACAATTCCAACTGATTATTTAAACAACTTTTGAAATCGAACTCGGACAGATTTTTCTTTTAAAGATTTGTGAAATTCCCAGTAAAAAAATACATTCACTGACATTTCCCGTTTTTCCTGGTCTCTACAAATTCCTCGCCACACCACCATCGCCACACCACCATCGCAGTAGTGGAGTGGCGATTGGTCATAACCACGACAACGCACTTACCTATTCATCACAGCTTATTCAGCAATTTCTGGCGAAATACGGCCTTACCGAACTTTGATAGCACCTAGTCCTGACCTGTTCCCCTGTCATTTCTTCCCCCCAAATTGAAGTACCCACGAAAGGTGATTTTAAGGAGTGCTTCCGAAAGTGAGATGATGTATATCCAACAAATAATAGACCAGTAATCGATACTGTTTAATATTTAACATAAAAAAATAATTACTTACCCTGGATGAAAAGATAACATAATTATTTACATTTTGAAACTTAATAATCTTGTACAACTTTATTCGGCTTAGATTTCAAAGTAATTAAAAGAAAGGCCTAATTATACAAGGGTAAATAATTTCTCTGGGCGAAAATGATTTGTATACCCACTTAGAGATTGAGAGATTAACCGGTTGGTGTAACCGTGAATAATCAATGTTCTGGTTTGATACAATGACGTTCTCAGTCCGGTTTAACTTAGTCAGGATTTCATGGAGGATTATGGAAGCTTAAGCTTTCGTTCAGCTACTCGCATTACCTTCATAAAAAGTTAATCTACTTCTGTTAAAGGTATCTCATCAACTTCATCAGAATATGATTCGAACAAGTTAAGGATTATTACACAAGACTGATTTTTAAATTCCAGGATCTTTCCAGGTTTTTCTGGTCACCTATTAAAACAGATTTCAAAACATTATTTAATATATTATTTAATATAAAGGGTTTTAAGGAATGGCGAGGAATGTTATTGGCTTTCAAGAAATTTTTGAAGGATTTCAAGAGATTCGGAATGATTCTTACAGATTTTTAGAGATTATAAGGAATTGTTAATGTATTTTTAAGGATTGCAAGGACTTTTCATGGGATTTTAAAGACTTCAAGCGATTTTTAAGATTTAAAAAATGTCACGAAACCTCAAAGAATTGCCACAGTTTTTAGAATAAATTTCATAGGATTTCCATTGCCCTGAATCGCTTTAAAGGAATGAGATTCAAAGGATTTCAGGTAATATTAGCATGGCTTAAAAATTGTTGAGGGAGTTAGAACATTTTAAAAAGAATTCAATTTTTTTCAAAATCAAATTTCGAAAATTCAAAAAGTATATATCCACGGATTTGATATGATTTCGTATAATTTTAAAATTTAATTAGGCATTATAAAGGTTCTTCAAGTATTATAAAGTATTTTAAGAGACTTGGAGGAATTTAAAGTATTACAGGGGATTTTTATGGGATTTTGAAGATTTCAAGCGATTATGAGGATTTCCAAAATTTACGGAATTTCAAAGTATTTAAAGGAATTTATATATCCATGGAATTCAAAGGATTTCAAGGAATTCTTGTATGATTAATTATTCTATAGGCTTTCTAAAATTTTCGACAGAATTTAGGGGCCAAAATATTTAAACAAATAATTAGAAGAAGGAAATTTACGTGAGAAATTCTTCGGACACTCCTCCCCTCATTTTTAAATTTATTTTTTATTTTGAGGATTTCAAAGAAGTCTCACATGATTACAAATTTTTAAAGATTTCTACAAAACTTTCAAAAGAGTTCACGAGATTTCAAAGAATTATAAAACTTTCAAACGATTTTAAGGGACTTGGACGGATCTTAAGAAATGTCGAGGGGTTTCGATGACTTAAAAATATTACACAAAAATTGTCAGGAGCATCCAGGGATTTTAGGCGATTTCGAGGAATTTAAACAGTCATAAGTTATTTTGAAGATTTCCAGAGATTTTAGGGATTTAAAAAATTTCACAGAATTTCAATTGAAATTTAAGGATTTTCCAAAGTTTTTATAAAGGACAACCAGGGAGCTTAATTGTTTTAAAGCGATTTCAAGAGATTGTGTCCGCATTTCACTCAAAGGATTTGAATAAAATTTCACATAAATTAAAAAATGTAAGGGCTGTATAAAAATTTCAAAATAATTGACAAGGGTTTTTGAGGATTACAAAGATTGCTAAGGATTTGAATAGATTTTAAGAAATTTTAGGGGGTTTGAAGGACTACAGGGGATTTTTATGTGACTTTGAATGTTTGAAAAATCTCACGGAATTTCAAATGAATTATAAAGGATTTTCACAGTTTTTTTTATAGAATTTCAAGGGGTTTCCAGAGAGTTCAACTACAAAATTTTTAAAAGATTTGAAAGAATTTTTAGGGATTTTAAACGATCTGAATATAAAATATAATAGAATAAATAATATAGTATAAAAAGTAATTTTAACAGCTAAGGCAGTTTTAATTGGCATATTAAAAAAAATACACAGACGCACAAAAATAATTTCACAGCCAAAAGACGGTCTATATAGCATTTTATTATTGCTCTAGTATAGTAGAAATTTGCATTGATTGAAATTTTCTGCTTACCAGTTTGGATGATTCTTAGATTGAAAATGTTTCTTTAAAAACGTACATTTCAGAAATCTTTCTTCCGAACATTCAAAATTGAATTTGTTAAAAAATCATTTGTTTATAAACAAATAAAACAACCTTGTAATCGTCAAAATCCGTTTTAGCCGCTCATGTGAAAAATGTTGATCATGTTGTAACATTAAATTTCCATTGTTAATAACTTTTGCAACAAAATTTTATTTGCTACCAAAACCCCGGAAAATCTTTTCGATTATAAGGGTTATTCAAACATTCATTTACAATGAAAAAACGACATTTGAGTTACGGTGGCCTATCTGGGATAGTTTGATTTAAACTAAAAATTCAAACTCGAATTTTAAAAAACTGTTAAGCAGAAAATTCCAATCGATGCATATTTTAACTATCTTAGATTTGTACTACAATCCTACATAGGTCGTTTTTTTGTCTCAGCACACTTTTTTTGTATGTCTGTGTAATTAAAGGAAAATTAAATAAAAAAAATTTAGAGCCACCCCTCCCCCTCTCTCTGAGTAAGGATTCGTAAGATTTTCCGAAACCACTCATCCATGAAAAAGTCTCACATAATTAACATACACTACCAAATGTTTCGCATCGAAATTATTTGAATAGGATGGTGTTCATTGAGAAAAGGAAGGATAGTGTCAGGGATGAGATTACATCAGTGAAAAAGAAATGATCTAGCATCGTCTCGGACTCTCCATATCCAACGGAGAGTCCCGGACAAGTCCGCGAACATGTTTCTGAAAATCCATAAATAACGATTATTAGCCATAAATAATTTGGAAGGCACGTGTGTAGTCGACTCATACTTTTCGCGCAATTCATGGGGATTTTGATTTTAGCAAGCAGTGGGAATGAATTGTGGTCGGTTCAGCTACTTCCTCGCGGGAGACCAAAATGTTTATGGGGAAGGCGGTAATGAATAATATAGAAATAATATTGAATCGTTCCCTAGTCGGGCAAGTCTGGGAGACACCAGAGTATTTCATAGAGGGATACTGCAACAAAAGAAGGCGATTTCCCTGGGAGAGACCTCTCTTGGAGAGATTAGTATGCTCGTATCTGCATGCCGCAAGATCGTATCTACCGCTAGCGCGGCCCTTTGTGGCTTTTTGTTTGCCTCGCGTATACGTATTTATGTGAGCGTCCTTCTTCTTCTTATCCCCTTCCAACGATGGTATAGTCGTGGAGAGGCGACTCGACTCAGGGTCGTTTCGAAAGATTTGTTTTATGCAAAACTTGAGAGGACTCCTTCCGAGGGAATAAGGTTCTCTTTCACTGATTTAAGGCCAACTTCGATTAACAGGAAGAAGGATTTGCCAGGGGGAAATGACGCTTCCAATCGTCCAATCATGGTGGCCACATCCACGAGTTTAACTAGAAGTTCTGGTAAGAAGAACCAGAATTTTTTACTAGAGCGTTTTCTGGTAGCATAGGAATAAGGTCCTGGTCAACATAAACATATATTCTGGAAAGCTGAACCAGATGATCGGATAAGCTCATCCAGGTGTTGAGGTAAACATCCATTTTCGACTATCGACTATCAGATACTTTTTTACCTTCAGGGACTCGCTGAAATTACATGGACATTGGACATTGCCACAATGTAACTCAGTAGTGTAGTCGAGGACCAGCGGGGTCTAGCGGCGCTAGGCCACCTCTTTTCCTGAATTGAGCTGTTTTAATTTTTTAAATTATTGTACCATTAAACCATATTCCTTTCGGGGTAAACTCTAACATGTTAAGCTCTAAAGGGGTAAACTCTTATCGAGTCTAACGAGTCTATAAACTCTGGTTCTAAAGAATGTACAGGGGAGTAGATAGCATTTGAAAATTTCCATGGCTGACAATGATGCTAATAATTCTTGTTACTGAGACTTTCTATAGAATTATATTTAGGTAATTACAGACTTTTAAGCAGAGAGGGAAATTATAAGGGTTATTCCTGCATTTAAAGCGTCCTAATTTCAGCATTTCCAGAATAATGAATCAATCGTCGAGTACCTATGACCTACTTCTTACAAAATAGGTTCACACTAATCCTTTTTTCTTAACCCTACACGGATCCTGCGGGGGACCAATGTGCCCCACGCGAAATTCAATTAATTCTCCTGAGCAAATATCTCTGATTTTTTGGTGTAGACCCTAACCATAATTCAGTTTGACTATCCTAGAGTGCGGTGAAGTGGTTGATGTTGCCGCTTTTTCGCTGTCTGTCCAGTAAAAAGCAAATGCTGAGCGCTTGGGGCACATTTGTTCCCCAGAGGATCCGTTACGTTCGAGTTTCGTCACATTAAGTCAATTTCATATTTTCATGTAAATAAACGCATGTGACGTAAAGAGAGAGAAGTTGCAACCGACCTGTGTATGACGAACATAGGGCGGTCTTGTGCAACCTTTGCACCGAAGTATATATTGAGCTTATTTGATGCAAAGTTTATTTTAATTAATTATTTTTTAATTCAATTTTATTTCGAGAATTAGTTTGAAAATAAAAATAGTTTTTTTAGAAAGGGCTGCTTTTTTTAATTCTGATGAATTTTTCCTATCTTTCAAACTTACTTAACGCTTTTTCATTGAAAAAAACTTTTTCTTAATTTTTTTATCTTTATTTAAATGAAACCATCTTATTGTGCATCAGAAAACAAAGAGATTGACATATTATATATTCAAATTATTTATAATAATAAGCATTCTGTCCGCACTTATGATATTTCTCATTTTCTTAAATTTTCTAACTTCGAATTAAAATTAAAAAACGAAGAGAATGGTGTATATTAACATCTGATTGCGATGAAAGGAAAAGAATTGTGCACAAGGAAGCCAAATGGGGGACATTTGTCACCCACAGGAGCCAGTGAAGACAAAAAAATGTATAGGATCCGTCTAGGGTTAAATTATTTTTTTTTTACCAGTAGAATAAACATAAGATAGCATGAGAATTTATTATTAATAATTTATACTGATGTTCCAGTATTTAAAAAATTTTAAAACTTGTTTCTTTTGGAGATCCCTGTATTAGGACTAGACCAGGGTGGCCACCTAAGCGGAAGAACTAAAATCAAAATTTCAACAGAGTGAATTAAATTTTCGCTAAATTTTCGATTAAAATAATTGAAATTTAAGAATCATTGAGATGTTTGGAATTGTTTAATTTTTGACGGTTCAAGTTTGAATTAATTGATTTTCAAAGTTTCTAATTAGAAAATATATAATTTGTAATGTGTTTAAAATAATTAAATAACTTTAAAGATTTACAATATTTCTTGCAATATTTAAAATTCTGCAATTTTGAACGGTAAAAATGACAGTGATTTTGTTTCGACAGAAATAACTTTTTTTAGTCAAAAAAATCTATCCAATAGTTTTGAATCACACTAGATACTACATGAGATAATACTTATTAATAATACATATATTTATCATCTATGAAATTTCTGCAATGTTAATTTGAAATTATTGTTTTGAAAGCGTAATTCTAAAATAGTTTATTCTTTAAGGTCTTGAAACTAAAGTTTTTTCTCGAATTAATTTTTAGATTAATTTTTGGAGGTTTTTATTATTTTAATTCACAGTATTGTAGTTTCAAATTTAAATATTCAAAATGTCAGATCAATTTCGAAATAAATATTTAAAAATTTAATATTAAAAGCCCTGATAGTTTTAAATATAATGCTTTTAGATGTAAATATAAAGCAATTTAAAATTGAAGATCTGAAAAATGTCTCATTTCTATTCAAAGAAGTTTTGTCCATAGACAAGATTGTCTATAATCTATATCATAAGTTCAGTTGATATTCAATCAAATTGACGCTAACTCCAAAGACATCCGAAAAAAGTTCGGAGCTAAGCACGCACCTTTGTATTTCTAAAAAAAAATGTTTAATTCATAAAAATATATAATTTCTCATCGATTATTTTTTTTCAAAGATTCAAACTTTTTTACCACGATCACAGCTTTTTTGCGCTCTAAGGCGCACTTCTTCCCTTTTTTCGGCCTTCGTCACAAACAGCGATTTTCCGCTCTGCGCATGAACGAAAAATATGAATTTCTATCGCAGTGGAGCCCAAAATAATTTTTCACAGTCTTGTAGCGCCCACACGAGTTGCGATTTTTTTCCATGCTATGATAATAATATAAAAAAAATTAATACTAAAAAAATAAACACATTCACTATTATTGAGAACCTAACAAAATAGGGGGGGGGGGGCAACACTATTTGAAAAAGGAAAGTGGTATCTGGGTGGCCAATAATGCTTCTTACATTTTTAACACTAACAATTTTATTTTCATTTAACCACATCTATTAATTACGTGCAGCTTTGAGTGGTGAAGTTATCAAACAAATCTTTCGCTCATGTATGCTAGAGGCCCAGCGGCGGTTTTAACAATAAATCATTTCGAAAATATTAAACAGGGAATTTGTTTCCCTTTCAAAAGATTCAGTTCCATAGTCACTTATAGTCTAATAGCCAGCCACACTAGACCTTGCGTCCATGCTTGCAACCAAGCAAATCGATACGTTTTTAGGCTTACATAGTCTGGAATAGAAACCCTTATATTCTGAACAGGTGTCCATCGCATATTATCCAAGGAAGGTGAGTGAAGGAAAATGCGGGGAGGGAAAGTAGGGAAAATAAGGGAGGGGAAATTGCCCGCAATGAGGGATAATAAGAAGTCGGGAACAAGGGTAGATGGGGGGAGGAAAAGTAGGAAAAATAAAGAGAGGAAACGTAGGATAGATCAGGGGGGGGGTGAGGGGAAAAAGAAAATGGGAAGAGAGGAGGTGAGGGGTAATGAGGGAAGGCGTAGAACGAGGAGTGAGGAGCGGTAAAATCATGGGAAATGATAGAGATGTATAGGAAGCTAAGGGAAATTAGGGAGGCAATGTAGTGAAAGTGAACCTAAGTTAGAAAATTATTAGAAATGAGGGTGTGTAGGGGAGTGCAATTGAGGGATAGGAAAGAAAAGTAGGGGAACGGGAATGTTAGCCAGGTAAGTGAGGAGAGGTGGAAGTAGAGGAGGAAGAAATTTTAAAAGGAGGGTCAAGGGCAAATTGACAGGAGGAATTTTGTGACTGGGGGGTAGACGGAGCCTTGAGTAGAAGTAGAGGATAGAGTAATAATGTACTGTAATTTGGGGCAATGATTGAAAAATGTAGTATTAAGGGTAATGTGGCACATAAGGAAATGTGGTACATGGGGTAATATAGTTCCTGGGATAATGTGGTACCTAGGATAGTGTGGCATGTTGGTTAATGAGGCACATTGGCAGATGAGGTAATGTGGCACCAGGGGTGATGCTGTACCTAGGGCAATGAGGCGAAAGAAATTCAGCTAAATCTATCTAGTATATTAAAGCAAGGTTCGGTATCAATTTAGGAACTGTGAACGTAATTTAACAAGCGATCCTACATCCTGTGACTGACGCAGGTCGATTGATCGATCAGGGACGACTACACTGTTGGAACAGCTCGAGCTTCCGAGTAAAGGCAGGAAGGGGTGAAACTGTAAGCCGCTTTGTGAACGACCGAAATTGCTGGGTCAGGAAGAGAAAGAGGGAGAAAGGCAGAGCGAATAGGGAATAGGGAAGGAAGATAGGCGATTAGGTAAACCCTGGATTAGTTGGAGGCCACTGCCCTTGCATCGTCCTCGATCCGGTTGGTCCTCCATGGCATGGCGTAGGAGACTTCGATTGCTACCACTAATAATGCCAGTCCTGATTTACATGATTGGATTGGCGTTACGAAATTGAAACTAGCCCTACAGCTCTTGGGGATCCTGAGTCTTGTTCTCAAATGTAGATTATTCCTCTCGACCCCAACTTCTTATGTGAAGGATCTACTATTCTAGTCAGCAGTTTCACAAACAATGATTAATTTTAACACAATTTAAGTGGTACGTTACTCAAACTAACAGAAAAAAAATTTCCGTCTATTTCCCGGTTTTCTCGAACGTGAATAATATTTTTACCGCTTTTTCGTTTGAGCAATTATTATTTTTTTTACTATTACACCATTAAGCCATTTCCCTTTCGGGGTAGGCGTGACTCACTCGGTAGGGAAAGGAGTAGTGTGTGGAAGGGATAGAGATTTTTCAGATTGATCCAGAATTCTCGTGCTATTTAACTAAATAACACGTTCGTTCTGCAACACTGCTCCGACCCAGGTTGCTGATCAATCTCTCTAGCAATCACCCCAAGCGAAGAACCTCACGAAGTCGTTATGTAAGGTTCCCCACTTGGGTCCATTAGTAGCCAAGGTCTTTGTTTCAGGCGTCATTCACTCTACTGACACTCTTTTTATTAACTATTTGCCGTCATACTTTCCTGTCTTGCCATAGTTCTCTAGCTTCTTTTATGTCCATGCATTTTTTCATGCAGGCTCTCGTGTTTCTGTGACTTCTTATGTCTCTTCTAACTAGGGTCTCATTCACACATTCTAACCATTCTTTCCGCGGTCTACCTCTGGGCACGCTGCCATTTACTTTCCCTTGATACAATTAAAATATATATTATATTATACTAATTGATTTATTGAAGAAATTTTGAAAAACAGTTGGCACTGGCTCTGTTGAAATAAGTTTTTGTCTAAAAGCGGTATTTCGCAATTTCATTTTCAAAAGTGCAAAAAGTAAGGAAAATTATCCAGTTATATGCACTTATTATCTATAGCGACTAAAGAACGTCTCGATTAAAGAACGAAAATTTAGAGTATTCATACATTTTTATATATAAAAGGAACTTTGTTATTTAAATGAACTTTCAATATATGCTTTAAATTTTTAATAAAAACTTAAATTATAAATGAACATTTGTTTTTGAACCAAATATAAGCTTTAAAATTAATATCTTACATAAATATAAAATTATTATTGTTTTTTAACGGGGATAATTGGTAACACTGTGGCACAATTCAAAAAATATTTTTTCAAAGAGCGAGATGTAATTTATCGCAAAATTAAAAATAAATATACAATTTTTTGGCTTTATTCACTTTTTTATTTAAATTTTATTTTTTGTATTTTTTATTCTCGGTATAAAGCAGAGTTGCTACAGGTCAGGGAATCCGGAAATATCAGGAAAAGTCAGGTAATTTAAAACTAGTAATGGAAAGTCTGGATATGTGAGGGAAAATCTGAAAGAATCAGGGAATTTAGTCCGGGAGCTGGGTATGTTCCCGTATGCATTCAAGAGGCAAAAGGTAAAAACTAGTTAATCTTATGTATTTTGACCCGCTGAATCCAATGGTACC
>NC_046663.1:63352759-63372736 GCF_010883055.1 Belonocnema kinseyi | reverse complement strand
ATAATAAAACAATATTTATTTATAATAAAATAATCATTTGGTGAGAACTGATTGATTGACTGCAAAGAGTCGGGACAAACTTCATACTTTTTTCAGTAAGGCAGCGATAACTAGGATAACTAGGCTTCCGACTGGTTAATCCAATGTCGCGTACAATGAATAGGTAGAGGAGCTTTCAAAGAACAAGTTGCTTCTTCAATTTTCGAAAAATATTCAATAGGTCAAGAATAATCGATACTCAAAGTTTGCAAAAAACGTCAAATTTTGAACTTTGAAAATTTATAACTTTGTAAATATGCATTTAACAAAAAAGTTGCAAGGGAACTTTTATACTTAGAATTGTCCATATTTACTAAAAAAAATTTGTCCCATAAAGAAAAACCATTTTTTCCTATTTGTTTAAACAATTGCGTTTTAAACCAAACCTATCCACTTCTCGTAAAATTAACCGGTACCATTGGATTCAGCGGGTCAAAATACATAAGATTAACTAGTTTTTACCTTTTGCCTCTTGAATGCATACGGGAACATACCCAGCTCCTGGACTAATTCTCGTTAAGCTAAATTTGAAGTTTATAACATTCTGTATGTTGTCCAGACTACAATATTTCCCCTATCTCCCTCTTTTGTAATTTTTTAAGGAATTCCTCTGATTTTCCCAGTTTTCAAAAAACGTTACTGCTTTCTTGTTTTTCGCTTGAATGCAAATTGAATTAATAAGACCCAATAAAAAGATCCTGTTCTCAATTAAAAACAAAAATCAAAACTTCTAATACTTCGTTAAAAATTATACTCCTTTGTTAAAAATGCATTTTTTTCTGGTAAAAGACTTTGTTGCTAATTCATAATATAAAAATTCATTTTGTCAGCTTTTTTGGTTTGTATTGAGGATTAATTTTTTTACATACGATTTTTTGGTTGAAAATTCATCTTTGATTGAAAATTTAACGATTTGGTTAAAAAACTTTTTTTAAATTTTATCTTATATAGTTAAAAATTCGTCCGTTTGGATTGAAAACCAACTGTTTTCCAAAAAAATGGTCTTTTAACCTTAAAATTCAACTATTTTGTTGAAAATTCAACTGTTCTTGGTTGATTTTTATTTTTGTTGTTCAAAAATTCGCCCATTGGTTTAGAATTTTTCTTTGTTGGCTGGAAATTTAAGTATTTTGATTAAAATTTACTTAGTGAAAAAATCGTCTTTTTTAAGGAAAATTCGTCCTTTTGAAATGAAACTTGATACGTTTTGGTAGGAAAGTCTTCGGTTGAACATTTAACTGTTTAAAAAAAATTCGTCTTTTTAACTTAAAAGTTCAACTATGCTCTCGAAGATTTTATTTTATTTTAAATTTAACAATTTTGCTGAGACTTTATCTTTTTTGTTTGAAAATCCACGTGCTTTATTAAAGTTTGGTCTTGTTATACTTAAAATTTATATTTTTGGTAGAAAAGTTCTTGGTTACAAATTCATACATTTCGTTAATAATTCAAATGTTTTTGGTCCAATTTTACTATTTTTTATTTGAAAATTTATCTTTGTAGGTTGAAAATACAAGTATTCCGATAAAAATGGAACTATTTTGTTGAAAATTTGTCTCTTGCTTAAATGTTGAACTATTTGGCAATAAATGAAAATGTTTGGTCTAAAATTAATTTTTTTGTTTGTTCAAGATTCATCTATTTGGTTGAAAATTAAAAATGTTGTTGAATATTCATGTTTCCAGTAAAAAAAAACTCAAAGCTCTACCGCCTGTTCTAACCGGGACTTAAAGACTCTTGCATCGCTGTCCATGTAACATACGAGGAATTTTTACATTCAGTTTTTCTTAAATGCGGTTGAAAAGCCATTGAATATTCAATCCAAATAAAACTCTTAAAGGTGCAGGTACCCCTTTCAACCTATACTGAGAAAAAGAAATGCTTTTGCATTAAACTAAAAAAAGAAATTATTTGCAGTGACTGAAGAAGTTGAATTTTGCCTTCTTGTTGCAAACAAGAACACAACATAAAACGATTAAAGAAAATTGGAACGAGGATATTGGGACGAGAAGACTGGCACGAGGAGGTGATCCGTTTAGAGGAAAGTGGAGCCAAGATGAATTATCCATAAGAGGCAGGTTCCCCTTCCAACATAAATTTATAAACAAACTTGGATTTGCAGTAAACTATCAACAAATGATTATTGGCTTTGACTGATTAAATTGAATTTTGCCTTCTTGTTGTAAAAAAGAGGACGAAATAAAATTATGCAATAAAACTGGCACGAGAAAATTGGCTTGAGGAGACTGGCAAGAGGATACTGTTACGAGGAGATAATCCCTTTAGAGGACAGTAAATCTAACATGGACCAATTGAAGCTTCGGTGATCCATAAGAGTCAGATTCCTCTTCCAACATAAATTTAGAAGTAAACATGTCTTTGTATTAAAATATCAAAAAATAATTATTGAATGTGACTGAAAAAGTTGAATTGAGTATTCTTGTTTCAAAGCAGAGCACAACATAAAACGGTGAAAGAAGACTGGCATGAGGAGACTGGCACGAGGAGATAATCCGCTTAGAGGAAAGTGGAGCCAAGCTAGACCAATTGAAGCTTCGGTGATCTAGAAGAGATGTCGTCTACTTTCAGGTGGTCATCATGGTGGTGGACCCGGACTATGAAAACCCACATAAATAGAGCGATTAAGAGGAGACCTTTATGGTACATTGTCGGTACCGTAGTGGTATCCCTTAGCGAGAGCGATAGCCCATTGGTCAGGCATTGTTACACTTTCACGGTGGAATCACCGCGTCAGAAGTGTCTTCTCTCTTGTTGCAGCAATTTTACGGCCGTTTCCTTGGACACTGGCCTTTAAGGGAGGAATAAAGCAAACGACAGAGTCGTTGTGGCGACACAATAGTGGGTAGGTAGGAGGTCTCTGTCTCTGCAACCCAAATCCAATTTGCATGAACGAGAGCCAGAGTGGACGAGGTAATTGGTACAAAGCAGGGATTAGAGCAACGGCAAGACGACGAATGGTGGATTCTGGATGCGACCTGGCGACCCGGTTAAGTTTGCGTATCTACGCTTCACTGAACAGAGAGCACAGTCTCTGCGAATCCAAACTGATCCTCCAAGTCGCGAGTGTCCCAAATCCTCTGGGAAATTCCAATTTGAGGTCCCTGCCTTGAGTTCCGGAAACTTTGCCTTGCTTCCTAGAGTTCTAAGAAAGGAATCCTCAGGTCTACAAATTGTTCTAAAAAAATAATTTACTTCGAATCAGGGTTGCTACCAGATTCCAATTTCGAAATTTCCTGCCTATTCCCTGACCAATTTTTTATTTTTCCTGAACTTTAGGAATTTATCTATCAAGTATAAAAACAACCTCACCTTTTTATAAGGGAGATCTACAAATTACATAGAAGGATTTGAAAGGATGGGGTTTGATAAAATCATACTGTTTTTATGAAAGTAGGGGAACTGGAAAATCTTAAGCAACATTTTTTGATTAAAAAATAGTAAATCCTCTAGTGAATTTACATATATTAAAACTAAACGGTATTGCATTTTCAACAAGATAGGTAAAATTTCAACGAAATAGTTGATTTGTCATAAAAAAAGATCAATTGTCAACCAAGAACTTACACTTTCTACCAAGAAGGATTAAGTTTCAACAAGATACATAAAGTTTTAACTAAGAAAAAATACTTATGTCAGAAAGAATTAATTTGAACAAAATTTTTTTTTAAGAAAGCAGATTAATCGTCTAGCCAAGAGACAAATTTTCAACAATATATGAGTTTTCAATATAAACAGATAAAATTTGAACCAAAAATGGAATAATTATATTTTCAATTTAAACAATTAATTTTCAACTAAAAAAGAATAATTTTTAACAAAATTGTTGAATTATAAACTAAAGATATGAACCTGCAATAAAAAATGAACTCTCAAAAGAAGAGTGTGATTGATATTTCTACCAAAAATATTTTAATTTTCAATCAAGAACATATGAGGTCAATAAAAAAGCGAATTTTCAACAAATTATTTGAATCATTAACCAGAACCGATTCATTTTTTAATTTAAAAGAGGAATATTCAACAAAATAGTTTAGTTTTCTACCAAAAAATATAATTTCCAACCAAAAACGGAATAGTTATATTTTTAGTTAAATAAAATAGTTTGCCAACAAGAAAATAAAGAATGTTCAATAAACATAAAATATTTGCACTTTTAACAAAGTGGCAACATTTTAAAGCACAATAGATGAATTCTCAATAAAAATGGTGATGGTTAATATTTCTACTAAAAATTATTTTTACGCCCACAAAGAAAAAAATGTCATCTAAAATGTTCAATTATCATGCCAAAAAGACGAATTTTCTATAAAGGAATTTAATTTTCAACCAAATAATTAAATTTATTACTAAAATAGTTGAATTTTTAATCCAAAAGAATGAGTTTTCAGTCAAAACGTTGCATTTTTAACCAAAAAGAATGACTTTACAGGACTAGATAAGTTTTTTTTCGATTTACCAGATTTTTTTTAAACGTTTTTTTTTCGCTGAAAATCCAAAAAAGTGTGAATTTATCTAATTATCGTACCTAGGAACCTATTAATTAATATTATTATTCTGGA
Source organism: Belonocnema kinseyi (assembly GCF_010883055.1). Taxonomy (NCBI): domain Eukaryota; kingdom Metazoa; phylum Arthropoda; class Insecta; order Hymenoptera; family Cynipidae; genus Belonocnema; species Belonocnema kinseyi. The sequence goes on along the minus strand of NC_046663.1, from coordinate 63,368,117 downwards.
GTTTTTCTCATATTTCTGTCCACTTTCTTTTTCTTTTAGATAATTTGCTCTGCATTGCAATGATAAAGTTCCGTCCACGCAAACGTGACTTTTAAAAATTGCACTATAATTTAAAGGAATCTGTATAATCATCAGAGGTAGTTACTACCGATTTGTGTAGATGTCATTTCGCAATCTGTAAAAACAGAAATAAAAAATATCCACGAATTTAACTTTTCAAATAACAAAAAATACTTAACGTCATGTTTGACTCGATGAAATATAAATAAAAAAATGTTAATTATATTTTTTTGAAAAAATATCTTATTACTTTGCTCTATGGCGAAACGAACCACATAATTTCTGATTGCCAGTTGGGAGCTTTTCCAATTAAGCTATTAGAGAGATCGAAAGAAAAATCCTTTTTCCCAGTGGAGCGAAGTGAGATCTTTTTTCAGAAAAATATAAGTTAACAATTTAAAAAATTTATTTTCCATCTGGTTAAAAAATAGCGTTAAGTATTTTTTGTTACTTTAAAAGTTAACTTGATAGTTTTGATTTCTATTATCACAGATTGTGGAATGACATCTACACTGATCGATGGTAACTACCTCTGATGATAATACAGATTCCTTTAAATTACTCGTATCATAAATGTAACACCTGGCTTGAGACAGCGTATATTTCTGAAAAAGGATTTTTCTTTCAATCTCTCAAATAGTTGAATTGGAAAAGCTCCATACGGGCAATCGGAAGTTCTGTGGTTCGTTTGCCTGTGGAGCGAAGTGAGAAGATATTTTTTCAGAAAATTATAATTTAAAAATTGTACTACAGTTATTTTTTCTAACCAAAAATCACCCGATTCTTCAACTATTTACACCAAAAAAATCGAGGGTACGCGACGTTTCAGGTAATCGGTTGAGTAAACGAGATGTAAACTGAAGTAAACTTTCGGTGGTGAATCGCAGGTATCTCTGGCGGACTCCGCTTGAGGCAGCACATTATAGGCAGGTAATCACTGAAAGTTGACCTCAGTAGAGAGTAATCAGCTGACTATTACCCTGCTTGAATGATTGCCTGAAAAGCCTCGAGGCTCCACTTTTTTTCTGTGTAGCAGTGTGTAGGAAGATCTGATGACCGGAAACCTCCAAAATTCAAGTTCGTCCAGGTGGTCGTTGAGTGCATTGAATCCCGAATCCATGCCGGAAGTTGGTATTTAGCGAGCATATCGAGCCTCCGGGTCTCTAAATGTAAACCGGGCTTCGGTACCTCTTACAACGTAAAGTCAGGTACTTGGCTGCGTGAGGTACCATTGGGATTTTCTTCACGTACATACTCGAACGTCGCCGTAATTGCGTTAAACGTCGAGTTGCGTATGCGTCCCCATGTGCGACACAACATACAACGATCGACGTAAATAATAGAATTCCCAGAGTGATTATACGAGAGATGAAAAAAGAGAAAGATATAAAAGAAGGGAATATGAAACGTGCCAAGCTTTCGAACTGTCGTCTACTACATAGTCATCTTCTGTCCGGCGGTAGAGCCATCACGATTGCACAGTCGATGACTACTAATAACTCGTGATTCACTGGTTAATAGCTCGACGTGTGAAACACTGCTGTCTAGTCAGTGTAATCGATTTCTTTTTATCTTTTTTTCTTTTCTCAGCCCATCTCGCTTTTTGTCCTTCATTCTTTTGTAATTCACACGAGTCTTTCGTATTCTGCCTCCGAACGCGATTGTTCTTCTTTTCAGAGTTCGTGAAGCCATGAACCGAAATCGATTCTGGAATATCAATTGAATTTCGATCGACTGGTCCGAACTTTATTCCCAGTCAAAACTTGGAATTGTCCTACGAACAGAAGGAATTTTTATTTCCATTAGGATTTTATTCTTCTTATCAAATTTAATTCTAAAAATTACATCATAAATTATCTCCCGAGAAAAGAAGCGCCTTTTAATTTAATTAAAAATGTATACAATTCCAAATTCATGTTTTAAAAAATTTTAAAGACAATTCTGCATTGGAAAAATATTTTTGAGATAGAACTTCTAAGAAAATCCATTTGCTTATTTCTGAATACTTAAAAGACTTCCGTCCATTCAAATTAAAATTTCAGTGCTTCTACTAGCTTTTGAATGATTTTGTTTTAATATTCGTTTATTACTGAGTGATAAAATTGACGATTAAAAGTTTACTTTTGATTGTTAAGTTCTGTCGATGTTATTTTAACCTCAACCCAAAATTCAGTTGTTTTTTCAAAAATTACCTACTGGTCCCAGGTTTTAAAAAAATTGTTAGAAGTGGTAATAGTGACTAGTGTGACCACATATATTTAAAGTAAGACTTCTCGAAAAGAAATTAATTTCTCGAGCTAGATTGATTTGTAGGCCAATATAGGAAATTTTGATTTCTTCCCTCATCCAGAATTTCAAAATTATCAAAAAAACTCCCTGTTCGTACTAAGAAATTATGAATCTTCCAGAAACTGGAGTTCGACTTATGTAAATCTAAAGAAACATTTTAAGGAAGCAAAAAAAATTTTTTCAGAGACGCAGTGATTTATAGCCCACCATTGGAAAACTGAACTTTTCTCCCGCCCCAAAATTCTAAAGAAACATTTTTATAAAGCTAAAAAATTAAATTCCAGACCCTGATTTATAGTTCAATATAGAAAATTTTTAACCCCCCCCCCCCCTCAAGATGAGACTAGAAATTTTCTAAAACATTTCCTGTTGGACTTACAAACTTGTAGATCTTTCAGACGCGAAAATCGGAAATAAGTAAGTCTAAAGAAACGTTTTGAAAGAAACAAGAAAATTAAATTCCATATCCATAGAGATTTACAAGTCAACTGTTAGTACTCATCACTATTCTGTACCTAAGCCTCTGGTAACCAAATCAATACCAAATCAATAAAAAATTAACCTTTAAGTAACAAACAATTCGATTTTCTTATTGGCTTCTATTGGTTCAGTTCGCATTTAAGACAAAAAGGTGGAAATAGGGGTAGTTTCGTGAAAACAGAGAAAAAATAATTCTTTAAAAATGATGAAAGAGAGTGAAATGTGGGAAAGAGCGTTGAGTTTGAAATTTAAAAGTGATTTTCAAACTTATTAAGTTATTATTGAACTGATAAACGTCGTTTATGGACGGCCTCTCACTACAAAAATAGTTTTAAAACTCTTTTTATTTTCTATAAATTCGATGTTTTAGATCGGGAAGGAACACATATTTACCCCCATCATGCCCTTCGTACTAACCGTAGTTTTTGTCGCCCCCCCCCCCCCTCCCTCAATAAAATTGGTAACGCAGTTTATGGACGGCCCTTACAGCAAAGTAGCTTTTACACTAGTCTTATTTTCTGTAAGTCTGATATTGTCAGATCTGTAAAAATACGCTTCCCTCTGCCAACCCCTACTTCCATACATAGTTTTTGCACCCCCTCCAATCGGTAACGTATTTTATGGACGACCCTTACTGCAAAAATAGTTTTTCAACTACTTTTATTTTCTGTAAGTCTAATATTTTTAGATCTGAAGGGAGTACACAATTATCCCCACCATTCCTGGTACCAACAGTAGTTTTGCCCCCACCTCAAATTGGTAACGTAGTTTATGAACGTCTCTCACTGCAAGAATAGTTTGAAAACTACTTTCATTTTTTTAAAGTTGATGTTAGATCTACAATGAAAACACATTCCCCCGCCAACCCCTATTACCATCCGTAGTTTTTGCCCCCCCCTCCCTCAAATCGCTGACGTAGTTTATGGAAGTCCCTTACTGGAAAAATATTTGTTCAAACTATTTTTATTTTCTGTAAGTCTGATGTTGTTAGATCTGTAAGGAACAAGTATTTACCGATAAATGAAGTCAGAAGACTATATATATTAAGTTTATCTTGAATTAATAAATTTTCTCAGACACATTACGTGCATGGAGTATGCGACGGGACCACTGGGTGCGACCCCAGTCTCAAGTCTTGCTTGAAGCTCTCTTGTATCGTTAGGGCAGTCTTGCCGGATCGTCGTCCTCGTGGGAAAGGGTCTCGATACGCGCAGAATACGATAGAATGCCTTATTGGTTAGGTTGCAGGTAAACTCTCGACGCATATTGTGGTCTTTTAATTGACCCCGAGATAGTCGCAAGAACAGTGCTCTTTCTGTCTGCGTAATGGTCCTTTTCCTTTCCGAGCATCGATGATTCCATAAATATTCCAGTAATCGCAGTAATCCCAGTAAATCTAGTATTATCCCCTCAATTTGCCGCTACGCAATCTCATGCGTCATAATGGGTACTGATTTTTTTACAATCAAGCCGCGGATCCAGAGAAGTGGCCTGGAGGTAAGAGCGGATCCAGAGAGGAAATTTGAAAATTTGTTAATCAGGGACATAAGAGTAATAAAAGTCTCTTAATTTACAATACACATTTGAGCCTCCTAATTACACAGCCTCACCAAAAAGTAGGAGTTCCGATGGACCAGACTAGTTAATTCTTACCTATTTTGGGTCGCTGAATCCGAATCCGATAATGCAATTCGGAAGATAGCTCCTGTTTTCTTCTTAACCTCAAGATTCCTTAATCTCAAAAAAATTTCGTATATTTCACAGCCCAACAAAAAAATTAGGAGTTCTGATGGACCAGAATAGTTGAATTCTCACGTATTTTGAGTCGCTGAATCCAAATCCGAAGAAAACAAGAGCTAACTTCGTAATGTCGACTTCGGATTCGGTTTCCGCGACTCAAAATATGTAGGCATTGACTAGCCTGGTCCGTCGGAACTCCTACTTCTTTATGGGGCTGTGAAATGTACAAAAAAGGGTTTTTTGAGGTTAAGAAATTTACAGATTAGGAAAAATAGAAGAGCTAACTTCGGAATTCCGAGAAATTTTTTTGTGGGGCTGTGATATCAGACCTTATTTTTAGTTTTGAGGGGGCTTTGATCAAATTTTACTATTTCTTATGAATTAAAAAAGTAGTTTAGATTTCGGACAAGTTGTTGAGAATTTTCAACCAAAAACCTTAACCCTTGAATTACACTGGGGGTCCATTGGACCACAGACCATTTTTGAATGAAAATAAAAATTTGTAAATTCCATTCATTTTTCATTGTTTTTCGAACTGTTGAAAATAAAATTTAAGTTAATATACCGATTGATTCTTTAGAAGAGATGTTAAAGAATACACAAAAAAAATTTTCAACAAATACATATACAGCTTTAACCAAGTAGTTAAATTTTTATGCTAAAAAGACGAGCTTTCTAAAGAAATTTGAATTTTCAGTCAAATAATTACGTTTTACGCCAAAGAGATGAATTTTCAACCAAGAAGATGGATTTTCTAAACGAATTTTTGGAAAAATACATAAATTTTTACCCAAATAGTACCATTTTGTTCAAAAGGTGAATTTTATAACAAAAAAGACGATTTTTCAAACATTAACACCAATTTTCAACCAAACAGTTAAATTTTTAATCAAAAAAGATCAATTTTTGATTAAAAATTCCTTGGAAAAATTAATTTCCAAAAACGAAACTAGTCTTCCACAAAACAGTTGCATTTATTGCCAAACTTTTAAATCTACAAGACAAAAGTGCAAATTTTCTGTACAAAATAGTTCAATTTTTTACGATAAAAGACGAATTCTTAAAAAGAAAATTAATTTTGGATCAAATAGTTGAATTTTTAACCAAGAAAATTATTTTTTTACAAAGGAACACGAATTTTTAAAAAAATATAAAAAATTTTAACCAAATAGTCCCCTTTCAGGCAAGAAGATTAATTTTCTACCAAAAAAGATGGTTTTCTTACAAATTGCATTCATTTTTATCCAACAAGTTGAATTTTTAAACTAAAAAGATCAATTCCCAACCGGAAATGGAATAGTTGAATTTTAATAGAAAAAACTTAATTGTCAATAAAAAAATGAATTTTGCACAAAACAGTTGAATTTTCTACCAAAAGGTTTCACTTTCAGTCCCCATTATAAAAAAGTAGGATTTGATTTAATTAGGTCATTCAAATTTTAACCCAACATAAAGGATTTCCACAACTTTCAAGCGAATTCATTGAATTTCCAAGGATTTCAACTCTTTTAAGGAATTTTCAAAGTTTTAAAAAAGTTTTAAAGATTCCCAGAGCTTTTCAGAGATTAAAATAACCAGAATTTCCTGAACTTCATAAAGATTTTGAAAGGTTTCATGGGATTTTAAAGGTTTTAAGGTCATTTTAATGGTTTCAAGGGTCAAAGGATTTCTATAGAATCGTTTTAAGTGATTCTTAACGGATTTTAATAGAAATAAACAGATTGAAAAGATTTTACAATATTTCTATCAATTGCAACGAATTTTACAAGGACTAACGGATTTCGTAGGATTTCAAAGAATTGAAGATCATTTAAAATATTTTGGTTAATACGCAGTTTTAAAGAATTTTTTGGAATTTCGAACGATTCCCACGAATTTCAGAGGATTCCCACGATCTAAAAATATTTCAAAGGATTTTTAAGGAATTTTATAATATCTTCGAGGATTTCAATTTTTATGCAGTTTTAAGGAATTTCCTAGAATTTTGAACGATTTAGAAAGACCTTATGGGACCTATAAGGTTTTAGACTATTTTAAAGCATTCCAAGGGGTGTTAAAAGGATTTTGATAGACTTAATCAGATTTCCGACGATTTCAATGATTTTAAAGAATTTTAAAAGCTCTCATGGTATTTGAATAAATTGTCCTGAATGTCAGGAAATATCATCAGATTTCATGGAATTTTATTGGTATTTTATTTCTTTCAACAGATGGTTAAGAATTTCAGTATCTTTTCCAACATTTTAAGCGTTTTTAATTTGTTTTAACCAATTTGTTTTCGAAATCGCTGCATCCGAATAAAAAATAAAAAAATAAAAAATCATTAGGAACTTTTCATTTTAAATTAGTATCAATAGGTTCACATAACTAATATAACAAAACTAAACATTAAAAAAATAGGACCTTTCCTGATTGAGTATTTAAAAAAAGAAGAAACTTCAAAACAAATATTTGCGAATTTAAACTTTAGAAGCTAATCAACTTTAGTTTCAAGATCTCGAAAATCAGACTATTTCAGAATTGCGCAATCAAAACTATTATTTTCGATTCAAATTCTAGAAGTTTTAAAGATGATAAAAATGATTAAGATGTATCATATCAAGTAGTATCAAATGACATTCAAAGTGTGTTAATAGATTTTCCTATTGAAAATGAGATTTTTGTACAGAAAGAAACATTCCCTGTCACTTAAACAACTCCAAACTTTATTTAAAATTGAAATATTCTGAAATTAGGAACGTGAAACATATGCATTCTTTTAATGAATTACACCGGTACAGCAAAAATAAATGTGCCACGTGTGGTGAACTAGACCACTATACCTATATATTTAAGACTCGTTGAATGCACCGTTTACCTCGCATAGAACTTTAATTTTGGGTGCGCCTGTGTAACTTAACGAAAAGATTTGGTATCAACTTTCCTGAAGTGTTTTCGGATTAAAACGATTCGCATTAGGAATTTATCCTTTATTGGAAGCTTCGTATTTGAACTTGGAAACATGCGAAATTTTCGCTTTGACCCTCTAATTGGTAACTCAGGAGCTCGTCGGAGAGATCACTAAGTAAGAAAGTTTGTCCATCCCATGAAAGCTGGGGGCTCGAACTATAGAATCAATTACAGGAACATTAAATCCGGTTTGCGACGCAAGTCCGGTTTTAAAAATCTGTGACTTTTCCAGGTCCATTTTTGAAAAATCCAGGTATTTACTCTCAAAACGTCGGAAATATTTACAAATATTTTTTAGGTAACTTCGCCTATTTTAAATAGGAATATTTATTTTCCCATGGAATTTGGAACTTTTGAATTATTTAGGAAAAGTTCTCGCTTTTAAAGGTAATATTTCCGATTGGGCAAAAGACTATGAAAATACCAAGGACGTCCTATGTCAGGCCAATCAACGTTTCTAAGACGTCCAATGTCCTAAAGATGACCTAAAGACGTCTTAAAGACATGGACGTTCTCGGGATATCTTTTCTACTGAGATTAGACGCTTTAAAAGCATCCCTAGAATGAACAAAAGACATGTTATAAAACACGTCTTAGGGATGTCCCAAAGACGTCTCTAGGACATCCTTAATTTTTTGCCCACTTGGTTTGCAATATGCATGGTAATTTTCCCAATAACATAGGAAACAAAAAGCAAAAAAGAACAAAAACGATACTATTTTCCTAGGAGGAAAATGAGGACAGAGGAATTAGGCAAAGTGAGAAAAAATTATGGAAGGGCAGTAGGGATGGTGGAAATGGGAATGGACAATAAGGAGAAATTACGAGAGGAAAAGCAGGAAGAATTAGGAGGGAAAAATAGAGGAACTGAGGGGAAATGAGGAGGATAAGTGCAAACCGTAAGGGGAAATTAGTGAGTGGAATTATGGGAAGTAAGGATAAACTCGGGAGGGCGATTAAGGACAGTGGGGCTAGGGTGTAAGGAGAATTGAGGGGAGGGAAAGTAGCTAAAATGATGGGGGGAAGTATGGTATGCAAGAGAAAGTAGAGAAAATGAGAAAAGGGAAGTAAGGATTAGGGGGAGTGCTTAGGAAAGGAAGGCGTTGGAAGTAGGGGAAATTAGGTGAAAGAGCAAAGGATATCTAAGGAAATGAGCGGAGGGAAAGTCAGGGCTGTGATGAGAAATTAGGGAATGTGAGCGGAGGGAAAATATGCAAAATGAGGGGAGGGAAAAGTAGAGAAATTGAGAAGGAATAAGAAAAAATTAAGGAAGAGTAAGTAGATCAAGTGAGGGGAAATTAGGAAGGGGAATTAATGAAAGTATGGTAAGTAAGGGAAATGATTAGAAATGACGCAGAGTAGTGAGAGAGCACTTAATTTTACTAATTTGTAACAATATTTTAACGCAGAAATTCGAAAATAACGGGAAATAAAAAAGGCGAAAGAAAAGTAAGGTTTTCTTAACTGTTGGTAGTTTTCATAATGAAATGAGAAATAATATGTTCTTCACATTTCTAAGAAGAAACGTTTAGTTAATTCATGAAAAACAAACGGGCCATTCTAAATAAATACCTCTCTCGATGGTAAATTTCTGACTTGTAACATTCAGTACTAGAAATATTTTGGAAGTTTTTGTTTACTCCGTGAAAATAAAACAAGTGTTACTTTCCATATTTTTTAAACAATGCTTGTATTTTAGCTATTGGTCACTAAAAGCTATTCTGTGGAAATTTCCCATAATAATTGCCAAATTTACCGCACCTGATTGAAGATGTTACTGACGATATTATCGTGTTTATTATATCCCGCAAAAATATTTACAATGTACTAAAAAAAAACAATCCAGTCAATTTTATACAATTTCAACAAATTTTACTGGTTGCAAACTAATTTACTAAAGATTTCTTAAACAATTATTATTAATTAATGAAAATGTAAAACATGGATCATTATGATTATAAAATTTTAAAAATATTATAAAATTATCTTCATGCTATTTTCATTGGTGAACAAATTAATTGTGTACTTCAAAAGATTTTAGAAGGTTGCAAAGATTTCAACAATTGCATTTCTCAAATATTTCAAAATATGTGAAAGATATCGAAACATTTCAAAAGATTTCGTAAATATTCCTAGAAATATTTGTAAGATTTGTAACAACTTTCTAGCATTCTTCAATAAGAATAATATTAAAAATAATAATAAATTTTTGAGAAATTTATTTTTGTTAACTTAAATTAATTATTAAATTGTTCTAATTTAAAAGGGCACAAATGTTAAAAATTGAAAAAAAACAACATTCTAGAATTATTCCTTGAGAATATTGTTATAAATGATATTAAATAAATAAATTGTTTTTGTTGAGTTTAATTGATTATTGCCTCACTCTAACTGCAAAGTTTAAAGCGAGACACAAAATTCAAGAGAAAAATGCTATACGAAATAATAAATGGATTAAACAACTGATTTAAACATCTAACTATCAGTAGAAAGTAATATTTTGTGTATGAAACACAATATTTATTATACTAAAAGAGAAAGCCAAAAATAATAATTAGCACTAAAAATTCGCCAAATCAAATTTTTTTACTTATGGAGTTATTTTAGAACCCTATAAAACCAATTTGTGTGGGGTGAAATTGCTTGGACAGGGACTTGTTTGTTAAAAATACTTGTATAAACACGAACTGATCCACTTGAACACCTGGTGCAAATGCGATAGCCATAGTATGATTAACTTCGTTATTGTAGATCACAGACTGAGAGAGTTAGTAAGAGATATAAGAGTAATGAGAAGTTCCGAATGCGAAACCGATCATTACTTCTTAGTTTCAAAAATTAACTTAGGCCAATGATGAAAAAGAAAGAGAAATGAATAGAGGAAACAGATATTGCTAATACGCAATAAAGATATAGAGGGTGCATGGGCTATGCTCAGGCATATTATTGTCAGGAGTGCGGCTGAAGTATGTGGTACTGCAGATGTAGCAAGAATGACTGGTGATGCTTGGTGGAATAATTAAATCCGCGTAGAGATTAACGAAAAGAAGGAAGTATATGTAAGAAAGTTGAACACAACAGGACTTAGCGATGACAAGATATTTAGATTGGAAGATGATTATAGTGACAAAAACAGAAGAGTAAAAATGCCAGTTAAAGAAAGCAAGGATAAATCGCAACAGAAGAAGAGAATAAAATGGAAAACGTCCTCGAAGGGATCTCAGCTCCTTGAAGGTACGTGGGTTAGCTTATGTGGGTTAGTTTGCAGATGATAAAGTTTTTATGGGAGAATTAATCTAAGACTTGCATATCATGTTTAACAGACTGAATACTAGCATGAAGAGCATGGGTCTTAAAATTACCGTGCATAAAACACAGGTAACCCAAAAGTTGACACCTGTGGTTTGAAGTAATTTCCTCCGAAACATGTAGGATTTTTACTTTGGAAGCCTTGATGCACAAAACCTACGGTTTCTTTTCCAAAATCGGTAGATATAGCAACGCAAAGTTGATTCACCTGAAGAAGTGTTTTATTTAATTTTTTTCGCTGTTCATAAGTATTTAAAAAATAAGCGACATTTTTGAATTGGGATATGGTTTTCTGGTCGAGGTTCTGGACCACCGTTCATGGAGTCTGTGGTCCACGCTACGAGCGAGCATATAGTACGTGGAGCTTTGGGTTTGGGGTTAATACGGTGGCCGAGTGATGCACGACCGACGCAGCGCTGCGGGCAGTGGCTGACCGCACGCCAGCTGCCCAACGCCGGTCGAGCTGCCCGCAAAAATCTGTAACTGACCCTTTGCTTTGCCTGCCTGTCTGCAATGTATCCCACCCCCAACATCGCTTGGCTAGTTGGTTACTGGTTAGCCGTTAGATGGTTGCACACTGCTGTAGTTGTTGCATCCATCGATTCGTCTCTTCCTCTTCCACTTCCTTTGTTTCTGCCTATCCAGACTACCAGACTTCCGCCAGCAAATTCATTATTCATCAAATCATCAAATGAGCGTAAATATCGAAGATAGGTTGTCCAGTGTATGGAAAAACCGGGAATTTTACAGGAATTGTATTAACAAGAGAAATGCACGGGATTTTTGGTTTGAAAAGGAAGCTTACGGAGCATCATGGAAATATAATTTAATTTTTTCAGATCCCCTTATTTTACTAAAATTCCTACCAAAAAAATGGAATGTGGCTTTGGCATGTCCAAGCGATTCAGAGACGAGACAAAAAATACTCCTACCTGTAATACGCTTTTCAGCCATTCTCGAGAAAACGGCATTTAAACAAATTACATCGCTTTATATGGGCAATGATGCGAGGCTCTTGCAAATGCCGATTAGATTAGACCATTTTTAATTTTTGTATAATTTTGATTTGTCAAAAGCTACAATTTTTCCCATATAAAGTACATGGGAAAATTCAAAGTTTCTGCAAGATCACTGAATACTATCCGATTGGATTAAATAATGCAGGACATCTTTTAATTCTCATGTAACCTCATTATTGTTAATAATATTCTTATTGAATAATGCCAAAAAGTTGAGTTTTTCAGATATTTTTCACTTTGTGTCTACTTTTCAATTAGAGTGAGGTAATAATTAATGCAAGTTAAAGCGCCTTGTCTTTCGCCCCCGGGCGAAATTTTATTTTTATTCTTATAATTTTTTGACACCAGTACAAAAAATCCACAAGAATATATAACCATTAGAAAATTTTAATTATTTTCGGAAGATGCACATTTCTCAAGATGGAACTTGGATGGATTTTCTAGTATCACATTCTAAAATGTTCCTCAATTTTTTTAAATTAAGGCATCTACTTTATCGACGTTGAAAGTTTATTTCCTATTCCTGTAGTATTTTACTAGAAAAATTTCTTCGTAATTATAAACATTTTGATATATACAAACGTTCCTTAGTGCTTTCTATATAACTTAATAAATCATGAACACTATATCTCAATCCGTGTGGACGTAGCGAGGACCAAAAAAATCAAAATCATTTCATTCTCTACAAAAAAATTTCATGAACGAACTCAGTCACGCGATCTCGACTTTATCGACGTTCAAAGTTTCTTTTTTTCTCCGCTAGAAATCGCTAAAAATGTTCCAAAAATAATGATAGATTACGTGTGTACAGATGCTAAATTTTTTATTTGTAACGAATGTGCAAATTTTATTGCTTATATTAAATTTTTTTAAGCTTTAGACGATTTAGTCCAAAATTTGTGTCAGTGCTCAATATACGCGAATAAAAAAATCTGAAATGTATTAAATCAAATATTATCTGCAAAGTGCTATAACTCGAATGGTAATATCCTATTTCATCAATTTATAAATAAACTTTCTTTAAAATTATAAACATATTAATGTACACAAACGTTCTTTAGTGCCTTTTATTCAATCTGTCAAATTTTAAACGCGATATCTCAATCCGCGTGGACACAGTGAATACCAAAAAAAATGCTCATAACCGGGGACTAGTTTGGTCACGTGGTCACCGATGAACATGCCCTTAAAAAAAGGCTCTCTGTAAATACATCAAGGTAAAATTACATTCAATATAACCCATATGGAAAAATTTTAAAATATTTCAAATATCTCGTACTATTTCAGAAAAATATATCCTCAGAAAAACAAATTGTTTAAAAAATAATTCTCCCTGATGTTTATTTATTATTTGCTAGCTTGAATTAATTATTACCTCACTGTAAATGGAAAGTGGAAAATAGGTCAAAATTTGGAGAAGAAAAAGTCGTAAGTTCTTAAAATTACAGAAAGAGAATACTATTAAAATTATTAACAAATTGTTGAAAACATTATTCTGGTTAACTTTAATTGGTTATTGCTCTTCTCTAACTGAAAAGTTAAATACAAGTTGAAAAATTAAAATAAAACCGAAACTTTTTTATGGCTAATTTTTTGGAGAATTGTTGAGTTTCAACTCCATCCACTAAACATTAACGATTTTGTTCTTGCTTTTTTGATGAAAAATCAACGATTTTGTGGAAAACTCATGCATTTTGTTTAAAATTCGTTTTTTTCAGTAGATAATTAATCTTCGTCGAAAATTCATGTTTTTGTTTAATTGAAAATTTTATTCTTTTATTAAAATTAAAATTTTTGGGTTAAAAATTAATCTTTCTATCTGAAACTAATTTGGTGAAAAATTCCACTATTTGGTTGAAAATGTATGCATCTTGTAAAAAATTCGTTTTTCTTGGTCGAAAGTTGATGTTCTTGCTTGAAAATTAATTTAGTTTGTTGATTGTAAACTTATCTTGTTCTAGTTGAAACTCGTACGTTTTGGTTCATAATTAATCTTTTTAGTTAACAATTTATCTATTATGGCGATAAGTCGTTGTTTCTCAGTTGATTTTTTTTTATATAAAATTTAATTATTCTGTTAAAAATTCATTTTATTTGTCGAAAATTCCCTTTTTTGGTAAAAAATTAATTTTCTTGGTTAAAAATTGACCTATTCGTTTAAAAATTAATTCACTTTGTTCAAAATTAAAACATTTTACAAAACAGTGTCCTTTTTTATTTAAAAGTCAACTCTTTTGTTCAAAACTCATCTCTTTGATTAAAACATAATCTGCTTTGTAGAAAAACCGTTGTGTCTTGGTTATAATTAAAAATTTTTTAATTAAAATTTAACTATTGCAGTTAAAGATTAATTTCTTTATTTGTAAATTTAACTATTTTCATAAAAAATCGTTTTTTTACTTTAATTTTTAAGCTGGAAAACGAAATATTTCAATTGTTTTGTACAGTTGATCTATTTTAGTTAAAAATTGGACTATCTGGTTTGAAAATAGACTTTTAGTTGAATATTCGTCTTTTTTATTTAAAAAATTCTTCTTCTTGGGGCCATTCATACAATACGTGATACATGTTTCAGGAACTTCTACCCCCCCCCCCCTTGCGTGATACTCTTTTCATTTATCTTAACAGGGAGAATGATACTCCTGCAGCCCCCCCCCATAATCGTATCACGTATTTTGTGAATGAATCCTTGGTTTAAGATTCAAGTTCTTCCATTTTTTTGAAAATCCATTTATTTTGTTCATAACTAATACATTTTGGTTGAAAATTAACATGTGTAGTTTCGATGGAGTAATCCACCATACTTTCACATGTAATCCACAGTAATCCCATCCAATCCTGACTAATTTTAGGTAATCCAGAGTCAATCTTTATACGGTTGTAATCCAGGTTGATTCAATTTTATTATTATCATTATGAAACCACTAAAATAGATTCCTTTTGGAGTAAGCGCAGCTCAATCGGTTTTAGCCTGTCATCGGCGAGAAAACTATAGGCATCTGCCTTTGAAGCTTAATAACTCAGTCAAAAAAAATGCTAGCGCAACAAAAAAACAGTCATTTAAAAGCTGAAAGTGTTCTACGTTAATGAGCTTGAAGACGTTTATGTAAAAAATTTTTTGTGTTTAGCAGACTGAAAAATGTAAAAAAAAAGTAAGGATTTTTGGGTACATTTAAGAACATTCAAGTTTAGAGCATTATTTCTTATACAAGGGGCGATGGAAAAAATTTAGAAAAATTCATGAGTATAAGGAAAACTGTTGTTAACCATTTGCAGTTGAGAAATTAAAAAATAATAAAAATTGTTGCTTAAAAGCACAAAAACGTGCAACTATATTATCTTCAGTTCTAATACAGATATTAAAGCGATTCAAACTGCAAACTGTAATTGATAGACTCTGTATTTATTTTCATCACCCGGAAGGATGTGTTAGTCTTCTTTTTTGTGAAAATGGCGATATTTTTAGACATTTTTTTTGTTGAAAAACAAGTGACAGAAAGCAGGGGGGGGGG
>NC_046663.1:63323543-63352659 GCF_010883055.1 Belonocnema kinseyi | reverse complement strand
CCCCTGCTTTCTGTCACTTGTTTTCCAATAAAAAAAATGTCTAAAAATATCGCGATTTTCACAAAAAACAAGACTAACACATCCTTACGGGCGATTGAAAATAAATACAGTCTATGCATTAAAGTTTGCAGTTTGAATCGCCTTAATATTTGCATTAGAACTGAAGATAATATAGTTGCACATTTTTGTACTTTTAAGCAACAATTTTTATTATTTTTTAAATTTCTCAATTGCAACTGGCTCACAACAGTTTTACTCATACTCATGAATTATTTCAAATTTTTTCCATTGCCCCTTGTATAAGAAATAATGCTCTAAACTTGACTGTTCTTAAATGAACCCAAAAATCCTTACTTTTTCTTTCATTTTTCAGTCTGCTAAACACAAAAATTTTTTTACATGAACGTCTTCAAACTCATTAAACTAGAACACCTTCAGCTTTTAAATGACTGTTTTCTTTGTTGCGCTAGCATTTTTTTGACTGAGTTGTTAAGCTTCAAAGACAGATGCCTATAGTTTTTTCGTCGATAGTAGGCTAGAACTGAGTGACCTACGCTTACCCCTAATCGATACACTGAGGAAGATGAAAGAATTTATATGAGAAAAGTGAGAAAGGGAAGTGAAGGAGGTATACATTTTAGATCAATCTAGAATTCCCGTGTTGCTTATTTAATCAACACTTTCGATCCACAACTTCGTTTCCACATACGTAAGCTGATCTATCTCTCTAGCAATCACCCTAGGCGAATAGCTTGACAAAGCCAACATGTAATAAGTCACACAAAAAATGGAAACTTATTGATAATTTCATACTGAAATCCATGCTCTACTCTAATCATTCCCATTAAGAAAAGCTCTCCACGAGGGTCCATTAGTATCCAAGGTCGTTTGTTTCAGGCATCTCTTACTCTACTGACACTCTTCAACACACATTTCTTGTAAACTACTTTTCTCAAAATTTCCTGTCCTGGTATACAACTTCATCTTCCTTAACGTCCATAAATATTTTCTTTTAATCTCTTGTGATTCTACGGCTTTATTCCGGGGTAATCCACCTCCAATGGACCTCATTTTTAGGAGTTGATTCTCTTTACCCCTAAAGGTCATAATAGCCCCGGAAACAGAATAACCCCGCTTGACGGAAACTTTTCCATTCAAGGGAAACTTCTTGTTGATTTGAAAATTCACCACAATGGCCCCTATGTGATTTTTTTCGGGTGGAGAAATGTGGTTAGTTGCGATCAGTGTTGAAAGGAACAATGTTGGATGGAAACAGGCAGCACCCGAGAGAGAGATCAAAACACCTAGCACGAGCTCATATTCCACATAATGAGCGCGGCGAGCAGGTCTACATCACAGGCCGACACCGCCACGTAATTGAAATGTGCGGTGCCTATCCCATAAGCCGCCAACATCAGCATCGATCGGGAAATCGGTAAAATCTTATTTGGCTCATCGTATTGCTAAATGACCGGATCGAACGCTATTATCATCGATGAGAACAGACTGATCTGATAGGTTCGCCTCTTCTTACGTAATAACCGTAATTGAGACTCTTTTCAGAAAGGAGCCATCATAACCGCAGATACCTGAAATCCGATTCCGGGAATCCAACTATTTATTATTAGTTTCTGTCTCAATCTTATTATTATATTAAGAGACACTTATCATCATTTAGATTCTTATCACAATTTAAATCACTTGCCTCAGCATAAAACGGGCCGGGATTCTACATGAAAATATATACACCTTGCTGTAGCTGAAGGATAGCCATACGGTCTCACCGACCCTTGATCAATGAGGAACGAAATGAGACACATCAAAATTTTATAATTTTTCACTTAGTAATTTATAAATATTATATTCGAAAACAGGCCATGAAATTCATCTGCAGGAGCTGTATATGTCCCTATTGTCCGAAATTTTAAACAGGCATTGAGCTTCCACTATTAAAACGCGAAGTGTCTCGACGTCCCGAAATTCGGGATGAGTAAGTAAATATTTTTCATAGGCTTAGCCAGTCGTCTCGAAAATTCAGGATGAATAGTCTACCCCTTTTTACAGTTGCCCCATTTGTTCAGGACGACTAGAAACTGCCATCAAAATAACACTTCTATCAATTAGCCTTGGAATTCACATAATAAAATCGATTACAAATTCAAAACACCATTATTTTACTACTATTTTTCAAAATATATGATACAATAAACATTATTTTTGTTCTGTGAAGAGAGTCCAAGCCCTCAACTTAAAATACATTAATAATTAAAAAATTTCTACTACAGAACGTTGAAAATTAAATAAATCCGAACTTCATTTTAAACTGAAAACATTTTAGTCACCAAGAATTGGTGCTTTAAATTGAATAAATTTTTATTAAAATATTGTTAATTGTTTGATTTCAAATTTAAGACTTAAAAATGCGAAGATTCCGAAACTAGAAATTGAAGCTTTAATTATTTTTTATTGGAAAAAGTCTGGATTTCAAAAAAAGTTTAGGTTTCTTATTTTATTTCTTATTAGTACAAAGGACCCCCTGCTATCCAGGATCGGTGACAGCCTCTGGCGATCCATCAGTCACATGAGGGAAAGTTGCGCAGCGGAGGTATAGCAAGCAGGGGTAAAACTGCATGAAAAGTTGATCCCCTTAGATTTTTTTAACACTCACATATTTTGTGTAATTTTTTATGCCAACATGAATCTACACGAAAAAAGTGTTACCCTCTAACGCTTTCGAGATATACAGATTTATACTATCAAAAATTTCAAAATTTTGTATCTTTTTCGAAATACACTGATATAACTCATTTTCCCACGCTAAACATAAAGTAGCCCCTCCTCTTCCCCCACACATTACCCTCTTAACCATGGTAACCCCCCCCCCCCAACGCTATCAAAAAATCATTGGAAAAAAGTCGGATGTCCTCGAGTCGAAAACGTAATTAAAGAGATCGCAGACACCGCCGATTTTTTTGTGGAGGGGGGCGCAGAGTTTGATAAAGCTTGTGGAAATTTTGGAACAGAACAATCGCAAATGGGGGACATTTACAACTGATCGGCACCCCCGAAACCCTTTCCATCGGTTTTTGTTAGTTTATTCAAATTTTAATTTGAAAGAGATGTATCTACATGTTAAATTTAATCACGTACCTTTTTTTACTCAGAAAAAAGTTGTAGCTTTTTTAGGCTTCAAATTGATGTAAAAAGTGTTATTTTTGGGAAAAATTACTTTTAATCTTTGCAATGAAACTCGTGTTCAGCTCGTCAGTTTTCGACATTTTGCAATGCAATCTTAGAAATTGTACTTCAGGGTGTCCTTTGACTGATAAAGCAATCAGAATTTGAAAATCTTTGTTTTCTGTTTTCGGGCGTAAATTAAAGTTTTATATCTTCTAGCGTTTCGCTTATGAGCAGCCAAAAACTTCTTCCAGCAAAAGCTCAGAAAAGGGTATGAGCAAGTTTTTTTTAAAGTCTCACATCAAAATATTAAACATTTAAATACACCCTTTAAAACTTAAATTTTTAACATTTTTCCAAAAGGTTTTTTGGGATCGCTGGCATCAAATGTGACGTTAGGGTCGTTGAATTCGATGTTGATGTCGAAATTCAAATTGGCGGACCCATAATGGCAGACAAGATTATAAGTTTTTAACGGATTTGTATAAAACTTGTTACTAGTGGTCTTTGTGTTTCTAATTTCGAATTCGATGCCAAAATTTGAAAAATCAAAATAGAGGCCAAAATGTCAAATTTATTACATTTTCGTATGAAAAATGGTAGAAGGGGGTTATTAGGGTCGCTGGTTTCGGATTCGATGTTAAAATAAAAAAAAATAAAAAAATGGTGGATCCAATATAGCGGTCATAATTGTCATATTTTGTCGGATTTGTATATAATTTTATATAAGGGTGTTTTTGGGTATCTGATTCCGAGTTTGATGTCCAAATTTGAAAAATTCAAAAAGGAGGTCAACATTGAAATTTGTTTACAGATTTCTATGAAAATTGATAGAAATAGGTTATAAGGGTTGCTGAGTTGGAATTTGGTGTCAAAATTTTAAAAACTAAAAATGTAGGCCTAAATTTCCAATTTTTTATTACATTTTTGTATTAAAAATGGTAGATCGGGATTATTAGGGTCGCTGTCTTCAAATTTGATGTAAAAATTTGAAAATTAAAAATGGAGGCCAAAATTTCAAATTTGTTATACTTGTATGAAAAATTGTAGAGGGGGTTATCAGAGTCGATTTCTTAGAATTTGGTGTAGAAATTTGAATATTCAAAATAGCTGATCAAATATTGGATCCAGGATTTCAAGATCATCATAAGAAAAATTGCCAGAAATTTATTTTCTGAAAAGCTCTAAATTTTAAGCATTAAATTGTATTATATCTCCAGTATTTCCAAATATCGACGAATTCAAACTGTGAAAAATAAATGAATAAAAAACAGGCCTTTCAGTCCCTGTGAGATTAAGAAGGTAGAAACGGTATTTTTTTCACGCTTAAAAGGTACCTTTTTTAAAAGATATTGGTGATAATAATGCAATCATTAAACGAAGAAGATTTTACATAGGCATAGGTAGTGATTTTTCTGTTTTTCAAAAAGAAATTTGTTAGCATTTAAAGAATTTTACTAGCAGCTCAAAATTTCCTTCTTACCAATCTTGAAAATAGAAGTACTTGTACAGGGTACGATAGGTGTTATAGGGACCGGTATCTGAGGCCTGGAAATACTTTAATTATTAAACCTGAACTGTACAAAAATACGAGAGTAAAAAGTATGTTACCAACATGTTACAAGCAGTTTCTCCCATGGAAACACATTCAAGGAGAGAAGTAAACATGATATTTCTGATAAGAGAAAGAATTAATTTCCAACAAAAGCAATTAAAGCGATAACGGGGAAACAAAACTAGTTTGTTTTGCATTACTCGTTTACTCGTGTAGTTAATTGGCGAATAATACCACTCAGCTCAGCGTAATAAAATAGATGATATAATTCTAGTACTCACATACTGTCGATTAAAAGCAGATTTAGATCAAAGTCCATTACCAAGGCAAGGCCGTACATGAAACATAAATAAAATGCAAAACTAATTATATTACAGTGTAAACTTGTATTACAATATTATTTTTTTAAATTCTGTAGGAGGAAGCTCAAGAACAAATTTCTCGTTTTGTATCTAATGCTTCAACCATAATTACTCTCTTGAGGGCGGTTATATGCAGATTATCTTATCAAATCAGATGAGAGGATTGATTATTATAGCGTGTGAATATATAAATGTATAAAAAAATACAAATAGAAAAGGACGAATTTTCTGTCCAAATAGATGAATTTTCAAGAAAAGAGTTACATTTTCTACCATAGAAGATAAATATGCTAACAAAAAGTGGGAATTTTCAAACAAAAGATGTTTTTCAATTTCAACCAAAATATGTTGAATATTCAACCCGAAAAGTTAAATTTTAACAAAAAGATGAATTCCCAAAGAAAAATGTAATAGCTGATATTTCAACTAGAAAAAAGAGAATTTTCTACAAAATATTTGAATTTTTAACCAAAAAGTTAAATTTTCATCAAAAAAAAAAAAAAATATGAAAGTTCTATTAAGAGAGATTTAAATTAATACTCTCCTCAATAAAAGATACATACCAGAGGTTTTCTGAGAAAAATTAAGAAGACGCAATTTTGACCCATTTTTGAGAAAAATGCATTTTTAAAAAACAAACCAATTTTCAACTAAAGAGGTTGTTTTCAACTTAAATGATGAATTTTCAATCGAAAAATTAATTTTTAACCAATCAGTTCAACGTTTAACCAAGTACTTCAATTTAAAAAAAGTGCATTTTCAAGGAATAATATAATAGTAAATATTTAAACGAAAAAAAATGTTTATTTCAAATAAAAAACAGTTAAATTCAACAAAAAAGAGCATATTTGAACGAAATAATAGAATCCTCAAACAAAGGAGATTAATATTCAACGAAACAGTTGAAATTTTATTTTAACAAAGAAACTTTGATTAAAACAGATGAATTTTTTAACCAAAAAAATTAAATAAAAAAAGAAAATTACATTTTTTACCAAGAAAGATTTTAGTTAAATTCTTTTCTCTAAAGTATACATTTTCTACAAAAAGTTAATTCTTTGTTGAAATAGTTGAAATTTCAAGACGAAAAGAAGAGTTTTTCACAAAACAGTCGAATTTTCAATAAAAAGGATAACTTTTAAAATAAAATGTTTAAATTTTCAACCAAATAATAAAATGTTTAACTAAAAATATAACAGAGGCTCACGAAAAAAAGTTCTTGTCCACTAGACGATATAAACATTTCTATACGTTTTTGGGGTCGCTGAATCTGAATCCGGGGTTGGTTTGACTCAGTCAGGTCGCATTTCGTTTCTAACCTCAAGAAAATAATGAAAGTTGGAACATGCATGGAAACATCCAGATTCTATTCATAACCTAAAAAAATTAAAACACTGAAAACTGTTCTCGACATAAATTGTTTGTATTCAGCGTCCGGTACATAGAACTTGTTAGTCATTCTTTGAGCATGGCTATCAATCTGTAGCACAAAATCCTGCTGCCTTGACAGATACTGTGACGATGATAACTGCCCCGAAAGCGGATGTGTAGAATGATTTGTTCTCAGATTTGTTGAGGTAACGCAGTCGAACCAGGATCCCACACGCGCGGGTTTTTCTTAACACATATGGCAACCTTCAAACAAAAAATTTCCAGTTTCTGTTTCGAAACATACATGCAACAAAGACACTAGGGCTAGTAGACACTAGTAGCAAATACCAGTCACCAACAGATCGGAGAAAAATTTCCGCGAAAATTGAACAAACTGATCAGGAATGTTTTTGTCTTAAAATAACGTACGCAAAATGGATGCTACACAAAATATGTGCCGCTTTTTCTAAGATGTTACATCGCTGAAATTCAAGCAGACATTCTAAGGACATGAAATATAACAAACCTATACGTTGTGGAAAAAGTACTGCATCAAAAGAATTGTTACTTTTGCATGAATGAAGTTACAGGTTTCGACAGAAAAAATAAACAAAGCTTTGTTTATACCAATCTCTAAACAGTAGCAACCCCAGAGAGATCTTGCTGCAATGAGAGAAATTTTGATGTAAGAAGTTATTCCGATGAAGTAGACGAATGGAGGGAAAACATTGAATCCGAAGAGGAACATGATTCCGATGAATATGGCGATGAATCGGAGCATCACGAAAATGACGACGATTACATCCCAGGTAAAGGCAAGGATAAAGTTTTCCAAGTTACGTCGCAAGAGGAACTGAATGACTTGGTAAGAGATCTAGAGCTGCCAAAAGATGGTGCGGAACTTCTTACGTCGTTTATGAAAAAAAAGAACTACCTAGAAAAAGATGTTAAAGTTGACCATTTCCGAAATAGAGATGTACAATTTGTGAAATACTTCACGAAAATAGGCGACCCATCGCTGGTGTATTGTAACGATGTGTAAGGGTCAATGGATGAACTGAAACCAAGTGTTTACAAGGATGAGGAGTGGAGACTTTGTATTGATTCTTCTAAAACGAACCAAAATCTCGAATTTGTTTTTAAAAAGATCAAGAATTCAGAATTTAATTGGAGAATTTGGGGAGACTTGAACATTTTTGGTTTGGTATTAGGGTAACAATCAGATTTTACAAAAAATCCATGATTTTTGTATTTGTGGGATAGTAGGGATGGAAAGAATTACTATACTAACAAAGAATGGCCAACGAGAATTTCATTCGAGTCAGGTTTGCAAAATATTAAGCAAGGCCAATCCAGTTAAAATAAGTCAATCGAGACAGAGTACTTCTACCTCCTCTTCATATTAAATTGGGTCTCATGAAGCACTTTGTTAAGGCTCTTAACAAAGAAGGCAAATGTTTCGAATATTTACGGAAAAAATTATGAAATATTTCAGACGCAAAAGTACATGAGGGTGTTTTTGATGGCCCACAAATCCTCAAAATGTTGAACGATCAAAATTTCATCAAAGTTATGAACAAAAAAGAAAAAGCTGCATGGACGAGTTTAAAAAATGTCGTGGAAAACTTTCTCGGTAATCATAAAAGTGAAAACTTCAAGAAAATATTAGCTAATCTGGGGAAAAACTTTGTAAAGCTTGGCTGTTTAATAAATCTAAGGTTGCAAGTCTTGAATTTTCACATAGATTACTTTCCAATGAATTTGGGAGATTACAGTGACGAACAGGGAGAAAGATTCCCTCAAGACATAAAGGAGATGGAGCATAGGTATCAGGGAAGGTGGGATGTAAATATGTTAGCAGATTACTGTTGGACATTGCAAAGAGAAGTTGTTCAAAAAGTGGTGAAACGTCACTGAAACTCCTTGCATAGGTCCTTCGAGAATAAAAGAATAAGATATCATAGGAAAAAATTAAAGAAAATTTTCTTTCACGTGTCAAGGACAGTTTTCGTCGTTTAAATTCATTTTTTTCAAGGTTATGAATGGAATGCGACCTCGACGAGTCAAATGACCTTTAAATTTGGACTCAGCGACCCTGAAAAAATATAATTGCTTTGCCTTCTGGGTGTTTCCATGAATGTTCAAACTTTCATCATTTTTTTGAGGTTAGGAACGAAATGCGTCCTAAGCGAATCAAATCAACCCCGCATTCGGATTCAGCGAACCCAAAAACATATAGAAATGTTTATCTCGTCTGGTGAATAAGACCTTTTTTTCGTGTGCCTGCGTAATCGCCCAGAAGGATCAAGGGTAAAAAAATAAATGTAATTACAAAGTGAATAAATTAAAGACAAGAATATTATTATTATTGGCGTTAAAACTTCATTTTAGTAATTTTTTAATACCATTAATATCTCAAGGCCAGAATCTTAATCTTTAAACATTTTGAACATGGAACCTTTTATAAACAGATTAAAACAGTTTCCAATTAAAATGTAAAAATGGCCATGTTATTAAAGGGCATCTTATAATCACTCCCTGACTTTTGCAGGACTTTTTTAAAAATCCTTCACTTTTGCCTCACGTTCCCTGACTTTCTCCTGATCTTCAGATTTTCCCTAACCTACGGCCACCCTGATTTTTACAAAAGGCTTTGTTGTTTATTCCAATTTTCAGTGTATCTTAGCCCCCGGAAAAAATTCTTATGGTTTCGCTTGGTCGTCCGTCCGTCGATCGAACTTTTTTTCAGGGCGGGAAGTGAGAGTATTATGGGAGGGGCAGTAGGGGCAGTGAGAGGAAATGCGGGGAGGATAGGTGGGGCAAGTGAGGAGAAAATAGGGTAGGGGAAGAATGAAATAATTAGGTAAATGAGGGGAAAGTAGGGGTAGTAAGGGGATTTAAAGGGAGTGGAAGTAGGGGAAATGAATGGAAATCACGGAGGGTAACGAGGGAAAGTGAGGGTAGGCTAGTACAGTAGTGTGGATGAGTAGGGGAAGGAAGTGAGGGCTGGCGAAGGAAAATAGGCAAAAGAGAGCATTAGTAGGGTAACCGAGGAGACGCTATCAGCAGTGTGGAGAAGTCATAGTAGCGTTGGGAAAGTTTGAAAGAGGAAGAAATCATGGGAACCTATATAGGGCGAAGGAGCAGGGAAAGGGATGTAGGAATCGGGAGGGTGAATAAGTGTGACCAAGGGTGACAGGTAAGGGGAGTAGTAGAGTGAACGTAAGGGAATTTACGGTGAGGGGAATTAAGGGAAGTTGATTGAGAGCGGCGTATAAAGAAAAAAAAGTCGTGTATGCCTGTAGGGAAAGAGGATAACAAGATATTATCAGATAGAATAGAACTGGATGGATAGGATAGAATAAAGGAGAGGAAAAAGCGTGGAGTTTTAATAGGTTACAAAACTCAAGACGAAAACTTTTTAAACTAATTTCAAAAAATATTATCTACCATTTATTCAGAGAAACTGATAATAAATTATTTTTCCTAGAACCTTGTAAAATCAGAAAATAGCCCTGTTAAACTTCTGTTTGCAGTAGTTAAAAATTAATTGCGGTAGTTATGTGTAATATCATTTTCCTAGGAAAAAAAACTTCCTGCAACGAGGGCTGAAAGGAAGTCGCGCAAAATCTTAAAGTCAAAGCAGCAAATTTGTAGCTCGTAATTGTGCAACTTATACTAGCACGCGGCACGTTACCAAGCGAGTAATCCATCATGATCAAGCGGGACCTGTGATTTTATTGTCACCGGTACGGTAGCAAATAAGGTTCAAAGGAAGGAAAAAAAGGAGAAAGTATGAGGAGGAAATGAGTATGACGTGAGACGAAACATCCACAGAACCCCATTTCTCAAAACTTGGTTCTAATTTTTCCTATTTCAATTTTAATTCTTATATCTACATAAAAATAATTTTTTCATCAATTGCGTGCAAAAGTTCAAAATAATAAAAATTCTTATCCCTAAAATAATAGTGGAATAAATTATTTTAAATAAAATTAATAAAATGCTTCACAATCCTAAAATTTCACCAAAGGAGTCGCGTTTCCAAGATAGAAAGTCTTATGTTTACGAAAGCAGATGACTTCTAAACCCGAAAAGATGAATTTTCAACAAAAAAACAAACTTCAACCCATTAGAGACAAATTTTTAAGCAAAGAGTTTTATTTTCAATTAAAAAAATCGCTTACACAACCGACTCATTTACAACCAAATAGTTAAACTTTTAAATAAAAGAGACGAATTTTGAGGAAAATAGATGAATTTGTAACCAGATGATCGAATCTTCAAACAAACATGATTAAACTGAAATCATAATAATTCCCCTCCCTTTGCACACAATCCATATTACTCCCCCTTTCATTTCCTCACTTTCCCTGCTTTCCCAACCATACTCACCCACCCCTCCATAATATCCCCATCCTAACTTCTACGTCTTTTCCATACTCTCCCACCCCCAACTACCCTTTAGTTGATCTAACTTCTTTTCTCTTGCTCCCCCTACCCTCGCCCTGTCAATATTTCCCCTTACTTCTCAGCCCCCACTTCACTCACTATCCCTATTCTTACTTTCATCTTCAACTTCACCTTTCAACCTTTTCCCTAGAAATCCTACCTCTACTTCCGCTCGCCTATTCACCCTTATTTCCCTAATTCCCCGCCCCTGTCTACTCCATCCTTCCAATACTTTCCCTCCCAAACTTCTCTATATGTCCACTCCCTTCACTTCCCCAACATACTCTTCCCTTGCTACCCTTGCTTTCTCTCCTCTTAATTCCTCTCACGTCCCCCAATGTCCCTCTTTTTACTTCCAGCTGAACTTTCTTACCTTCACCCTACTTATCGCTGCTTTACTTCCCCTTCATCACTTACCCTCAAATCCCTAGTCCACCTCCCCTTTCTGCCCTCCCTTCCCGTACTTTCCCATCCATCCCATACCTCCCCTCCGCAATTTCCCTTTACTTCCCAAGCCTCACTTCTCTTTCTTTCGCTTACTTCCCTACTTCCTCTAGCTTCTCCCCTCAATTCTCCTGGCGGAAAAAAGGGTGATGGACGGACACCCGATTCAAACTATGAGGCGTTCTACTCAGGGCTACGAAACCCTAAAAATAATTTTTCTACCAAAAAAATTTAAGTTTAAATCCTAAAGGATGAATGTTCTACAAATAAATTAAGGTTTAAGCTAAAAAATCGATTTTTTTAGAAAGCAGATCTCTTATAAACTCGAAAAGATTAATCGAGGAGAAAATTATTTTCAAACAAGAAAAATGCATTTTCAATCGAATAGTTGACTTTTCAACCAAATAGTTAAGTTTTTATTTTAAAAAATACATTCAAATAGTTAAATTTTTAAACAAAAGAGACACATTTTTAACAAAACAGTTGAAATTTGAACATATAACAAAAAGTTAATTTTGAACCAAATCCTTAAATTTAAAAAAATCTAAGTGTCTCGTCATCCCGAAATTTGGGATGACTTTCATTAACTTGGCTAGTCGTCCCGAAGTTGGAGAACTGGTCCATCGCCTTTTCCAACTTTCCCAGTTTTTCGGGACTAGGAAGTCGTTTTAAAAAAATAACAATTTTGAGAAAAACCGTTGCAATTTCACAATTCTCCCTTTCACAATTCTCCAAATAATTTCCAATTTGTTTTAATTCTTTCTTTAACTTCGGAATTGCTGGATTCGAACCTTATGCTCCAAGCAGACTAGCATCTGAGCCACGCTACCATCTGAGCCGCTCTCTTCCATGAAAATGGCCACAAAAAGTATCTCCCATAAAAATGGGAAGGATTTAGAAGAATAGCATGAAGGTAGGTGAAATCTGGAGATTTTGTCGAGACTTTATTGAGCCTCTAATGAATATCAGAGCACATGTAAATACGTATGTATATCCGGTGATATCGCTTGCAATTATAAAACTGTGTAACGTTGTTGCCGCCGCCACCGCGAACACATGTCGTCCGATACCGACACGGGAGCGAACGACGAGCGACACCCAACACGCACTTGTGCACGCGTGCACGCAAAACTACATTCGTATTAGTGTATAAAATCGCTCGTCTGTGTGTCAAGGGTTCTGTATAATTTGACATGTTGTCCTACACGTTATTATTCAGATAGATCTTGAGATACGCGAGTCGAGCAATCACCCCTCTTCGTCCCTCAAACAAACACACACACACACTCTCTCTCTCTCTCTCTCTCTGTTTGCTGTCTCAACATATTATATGTAATACTGGTAACTGGCTCGGGCTGTATCTGTAAATCTAAGAATATAAGTGCCCGAGGCGCCCAACAATCTCACGGATCTGGATATTTCGAGAAAATGAACTTATATTTTTATTATAATTCGCATGATTATTGCGACAAAAAACTAAGGTAAGTGGCTAATAAAGGTAGCCCAGTAATCGCTATCTTGAGATTCATAATCGCCATCAAGATTAGCTTCTTTTTTGCAAATTAAAAGCATTATAGCTTTTTGATCAGATTTTCTGTAAGAACATTTTTTTTCGGTGGTAAAAAATACCTAAACATATTCTTGTGGACTAATTATTGAAAATATTCACAAATATTAACCTAAATATTCTGTGACTATTGTGTAGCGCAAAGTAGGTAGTTCCACACGTGGTAAAGTTTTCTTTAAGCGCCAGAGACGAAACGAAGGCGAGTTGTAGGCGAGATCGAGTTGAGCCGTAAATAAGCCGAAAACGAGACGCTACTCACTACGAAATCCAAAAATCTTTAAATTGTGAGTGCCGCACTCTGTATTGAATTCTTATATAGAATTCCATGATTTCTTTGAGATTGACGGGAGTTTCAAGTTTTCCGACGCTGCTCGCGATCAGAACTCACGCGGGATTCTACAGAATCGGCTAAACTCGGCGGCTTTCGGATTCAATCCGCTGTTCGTTCCACGCATAGGAGCTTATGCCTGAATTCTCCACAGCGCCTCATTCTGAGTCGTCACTTAGCCAAAGATTTCCAACATTTCTCGCGAATGCTTGGTTGCTCAGAGATTTCCAAGAGTTCCTCCAAGAGTTCTTATGAGTAGCCCCTCGGCCGGCAACGACCCTAAGATGAGCCGACGCCAAGTACTGTAAAGTGTAAACGACACAAAAGTTGCAACTGCCCTCGTTGCAACAATAATTTACTCAGCATTCCTGAAGACTGAATATGTTTATAAGTGTGGTCCAAAAAACGACTTAATTATTTTTTCTTGTTAAACAAATGGTTATTTTATTTCAATTGTCAATGTTAATTGGTTATTGACTTATTTTACTTTAGAATACCTGCTCTATATTAATTTTAGTGAAATACAAAACTCAGCATATTAAAATAATTAAAAAACAATATTTAAAGGTTTCGTAGGTCCAGTTTTGACTAAAAGATGCTGCTTAGTACTTTCAGTGAAATATATCACACCATTTTTTAAATAATTCAAACAAATGTTTTTTTAATTTTAATTTCCCCTGTTACTGGAATATTTTACTTTGAAATACATGAAATGTATTACTTTCAGTAAAATATGTCACGCAGATTGTTGAACCTAAAAGATGATTTTTTAACCTAGATAAATCTGCAACAAAAGAATGAATTTTTTTACAAACTGGTTCAACTTTCAACCCAGTACCTGAATTTCTGACAAAAAAGATGATTTTTTAAGAAAATAGTTAAATTTTTACTAAAAAAGTGAATTTTCCAGCAAGAAGATTTTTTTTACAAATATGTAATAATCTGTTCAAATATAAAAAATTATGAATTTTCATCCAAGATTAATTTTCGACCAAAGGCTCATTTTCACAAGATACACGAATTTACAACCAGAAAATATCAATTTTTTGTTTAAAAAAATATTAAATTTCAACAAAAAATGGAATAATTACATTATTAGTATCAAAATAAATTCTCAAATACAAAAAAAAACGAATTTTCAAGAAAATAGTGATATTTTCAACAAGAGAGATGAATTTTCAACTAAAATGATGATGAAAAAAAAAATGAATTTTCAACAAGAGTTAAACCCAAAAGATGATTCTTTAACCCAAAAGATTAATTTTCTAAAAATGGGATAGTTAAATTTTCAACCATGGAGATAACGAAAAAAAATGAATTTTTAACAAAGTATTTCCACTTTCAACCACTAAAATTTTCAACAAAATACTAGAATTTTCAACCAAACGAAATGGTTTCCGAACGAAAAATATAATTGTATATTTTTAAACCATAAGTAGTTGATTTTTCTCGTTGTGATTTATTTATTTACTTCGAATCTAAGCGAGGAAAAAGGGGCAAATTATTTAAAAACAGAAAAAATAACTGTACATAATTTATCATCAGAAAATATACGAAACGTTAATGATGCCCCCCCTCCCTGTTACCAACCGTAGTGTTTATCGTGACTCGCTGCCCCCCCAAATCTGGTAACCCAGTTTATGGACGGCCCCTAACTAATGGATTTCATTTTTAAATTGATGTTTCACTTCTGATAAGGGGCCCTGTTCTACCAATAACCTTCTTACCTTCGTTTATTCGTCTATCCAATTCCTCATCTATCTTCCCGTCCCTGGTAAATAAACTAGCAAGGTATACGAGCTTATCAACTTGTTCAATTCTCTCATCATTCAATACAATATTGCATAGTGTTTTCTCACTCTTTCCTTTGAACACCATAGTTTTTGTTTTATTTGCGTTAATGTTAAGGCCCATGCTCTTCATGCTTGCATCTAGTTTATTCAGCATTCTTTGTAGGTCTTCCATAGACTCTGCCATAACAACCTTATCATCTGCGAACGCTAACCCACGTACCCTTACTGTTTCGAGATCCACACCCTCTTCGTCGAAAAGAGCCATTCTTAAACAATTGTCCATAAATAATATAAATAACCATGCAGACATAACGCATCCTTGTCTAACTCCTTGAATAATATCGAAACAGTCACTCAATTTCCCATTTACCCTTATATTCACTTTTCTACCCGTATATATTGTTTTTATAGCTTGTATAAGCCATGCATTGATTCTACGCTCTTTCAGGACTTCCCAAAGTTTACTTCTATCTATCTTGTCAAAAGCTTTTTCTAGGTCAACAACTGCACAGAAAACTTTTTTTTCTACTTTCAAACTTTATTCTGTGATTTTCCTTAAGCTAACTATTTGATCTGTACATGACCATGACCTTCCTGGCATAAACCCAATTTGGACTTCCCAAATATTTTCTTCTGTTATTTTTATTACCCAAATAATTTTTGAGTATATTTTACTTACGGTAATTAATAAGCTAATTCCCCTGTAATTATTGCGGTCGCTTTTATCTCACTTGCTTTTGTATATTGATACGATAATCGCTTTTTCCAATCGTCTTGGACGTACAGTCTATATGGTACGACGTAAGTACTCGCCACCGTGTTTAAGCATTTCAGCGTTAATACAGTCTACCCCGGCAGCCTTACCATTTTTCAAACTCTTAATTATATCCCTAATCTCAGTAACACAGACTTTCTCAATTGAGTTTTCTAAAGAATCGTGTTCTACATCGCAGTGATGGCGTTCTATAGCTTTATCTCCGAATTATCCCCTAAATTAGTCTCTAAAAGAGTCTAGTATCCCGTTTGCATCATTTAACATTTTGCCATAACTATTTCTCATGTTGACAAACTCTGTACTTTCATTTCCCTTAATTTTTTTATATAGCAACATCTTGCTTCCTTCAAAGTCGTTTTGTATTTTCTTCTCTTTTTCTGCTCTAATTTTATTTTTACTTTGCTTAATTAATCGTTTGAGTAATCTCTTTGTGTGTCTGTAATTATTTATACGTCTATTTTTTCGTCTTCGTTAAGACCTGTGATGTTCAAAGTTCTCCTTTACGCTTCTTTCTTTGCTTTTTGAGCAGCCTGAATTTCATCATCCCACCACGCATCACCAGACATTCTTCTTACAACCGCGGTACTACACAATTCGATTGCACAACTAACAATGATATCCCGGAACTTAGTCCATGCGTCCTCTATCTTTGTTATTTTTAAGCACCTCCCAGGTTGCCTTATCTATGCTTTCAATTATCTTATTCTGGAAATCTTTTTGCATATCCGGTTTCTGTAGGTTCTTAATTTTTATTCGCGTCTATTTTGTTTTCTTGGTTCTCTTTTTTCTCCATCCCCGACATAAGTTAATTTTCGAGATCAGAAGGTAATGATCAGTGTTGCATTCAGAACCCCTCATGACCCTTGTATCTTTGACTGATTATCTTAAGCTTTCATCCGCCACAGCAAAGTCAATTATACTTTGCCTATTTCCTTTAGACCACGTGTACATGTGGATTATTTTATCCCTAAACCAAGTATTTTTAATAAACATACCCCTTTCTAAGCATAGCCCTAAGCAGTCTGGGAGATACGAAATAATGATCTCCGAGATGCTGCTTCGCTCTTTCATTCAAAATCAGACCTACTTCTTGCCTACCATGTGATTCACTATCTACTACTGACCATATTTCAAATCCGCCTTTCAACACCCCTTTTTGTATGTATCTACTTTCAAATCCCTTTTTCTCTGTTTTAAGCACATATAAAATATCTAGTTTTCTTACGTACAAAGTTTCTCGCAATTCTTTTACTTTGAGATTATTCACCCCCCTAGCATTCCAAACACCCAGTCTCCACTCGTCACCTAAAAAATGGTTTTAGATTTACCGTGTGCATGCCTTTTGTCAATTAAAGTAAGAGCAAATTATCTTTGCAATAAAATAATTACAAGATACTGCGAGGATCTGCCTCGTAAACGAACTTTTAAAAAGGTACATCAAGACCGCAAGTGACTAACAGCAGCTGCGTAAATTAATTACTAATCCTTGTTTAAATTTAATGGTGAGTTCGCTGTTTACGTCAAATGACTTCTCTTGGCGTTACAGTAACTGGAAATCACTAAAAAATTCTGTTCCTGTTTAAGACAATTTGTAAACGGTTTTTGTTTAAAGCTTCAGTGACGCGCCTCTAAACATTCCTGCAAAAATTTCTAACAGTCTACTTTCTCGCTCTGTAAAATGTTAATTTGTAGAAACTGCTAGAGCCCTGAATAAAAGTTTAAATTTGTTGTATTTGAAACAGAACAAAACATTTGGCTGCATCATTTCAGTTGCTAGGAACTTTCGTGTATACGAGTTTCAATTAGAACGGTCATGTTTCCTCTTCCGCGAGAGTATTTCAGCCACTTCATTATATTCTAGACCTGTCAAAAGTTCCTGTTAACCTGTGACTCTCGATTCGATCAATGTGAAACGTCAGTTTCGAGTCGCCGCCAGGGAAATCAACGCACGCGTTCCTCAGGTGAAAACACAAATTAAAATATATTAGGATGCCGCTTGTATCTATCATAGTCTGACAGGTGAGTAGGAGGTGCGAAGATGCTTCGTCATTGAAAGTACCGTCGCAAGTCTCTCTTCCCTTCAAATTTAAATTACCCTTTATATTAGTAGAACAGCAACAAGTGTTTGCTATTAGTCCTCATTACAAATAATTACAATCCATCAAGAATTACAATTTCCGGGCTTAACAGCCAAAAATACTCTCAAAACAGGCAACTAAGAAAGAATTTTTGTTCAAGAAAGAACAAAATTTCCACCGAATTCTGACATTTTCGAACCAAAAACACAAGTTTTTAACAAGATTTGAATTTTCAAACAATTTTGTGCGCTTACAAGACTTTAGAAAAATTTCTTCATACAATTAAAAATATTTCATTTTTAATATTATAAAAAGTTATATAATGGCATCCTAGTATACAGCAAAAGTATGGTTGCCAGAAGGATGTTTCATATATGACTCATTCGCATTAAGACTTTATATTAATGAAAGCAGTTCCCTTGATACCTGCCATAATTGTTTTCCAGGGAAGATTCTTCGAAAATGCTAAGAAAATTCTCATAAAAAGCAAACACTATATACAAAACAACAAATATACTATATTTAAATTATTTATGAATTTTACTCTATTACTTATCAAAATAATCTTTAATATTCTTTAATATTCTTCAATATTCTGAAGACAATGAATGAGAGATTAAGAATAATAAATAAAAAAAAGGAGTTTTAATCTTTTATTGGATTTAAGAACAAAAACAACAAAACGATAAGTTCCTTAGTCCTTGATTTCGTTTTAATCAGATATTTAAATCTGATATGCGGTTGAATAAATTCTAAAGATTGTTTGATTGAGATGTTAGAGAAAGATTTTTTTATAAATTAATTTTTGGGATTTATCTAAAATTGTAATATAACTGTTTCTATTGAGCCTATTGCAATTATGTTACACAAATTTACTTTCTTTTGTATTTGTTTTCAAAAACGGTTTTCTAAGGAAAATACTTCTTTTTGACCCTTTTTGTTCATTTACGTTGCATAATTTTACTGTAGTCAGTTTATGTCTTTTTAAATGTACTTTTAAATATTTAAAAGTCTGTTGTTGTTCTCTAGGGTTCGCTTCTTTTTACCGTTCTGAAAAGTTTGCTTCTTAGTCCATAGAAAAGCCCATACGGTGCCTTGCAAGGGAATTGTTCATCTCCGGAGAGTCGTGGGACTGGTACCTCTAGAGAAAAAGGTTGTTTTCTCTAAGTACTTAAAGCTGTTGCTCTTGATGGTTCGGAACCCACCTTAAACTGTAGGTCCCCCTTCCACCACCAAGTAAGTGTGTGGGGGTTGTGTAAAGGAATAAAGAAGAAGGTGCAAGAAAAATGTAAACCCTTAGGGGACACATTAGAAGCTTCCATTCCATTCCAATACAATTTTAAACCGAAAAATATTAATTCTCAACAAAACATTTAGAGTTTCTACCAAAAAATATGACTTTTGAAGAAAACTAAATAGTCGAATTCGTAAAGAAATGATTAAATTTTCAACCATAACAGACGAATTCTGAACCAAAAATATAATCGTAGAATTTTCATTTAAAAAGAATAACATTTTAACCTAAAATAATGACTTTTCTACCAAAGACGAATTTTCAATCCAAAAGGACGGAATTGCTATCCAAAGCAATGAATTTTCAATAAAGCAGTTAAACTTTCAACCAAAAAAGATTAAGTTTTAACGAATAATGTAACATATAGTTGATATTTTAACCAAAAAAGACAAATTTCCAACAAAATTGTTGAATCCTCAACAAAAACAAATTCATTTTCAAACAAAAAGTTGCAGTTTTAGCTGAAATACGTTAAGTTTCTATCAAGAGATCAATTTTCAAAATAAAAAGACGAATTTCAAGCAAAAAGATTACTATTCTACCAAAAAAGGTGAATTTTCAAAAAAATCAATAAATTTTCAATTAAAAGAGATGAATTCTAAACCAAAAATATTTGATCAACTTTTCAAAAAAAAATAATAATAATAATAATAATAATAATAATAATAGGTAATAAGGAGGATCCTGGAAAAAGTACTTTATATGTTCAGAAATTCAAACTCAAAAAGTATTTCCAAAGATTTTTGAATATAGGTCAAGACAATTTTAAACATATTTTTCAATAGTAAAAAAAAATTAAAAGAAAAAGATATTTTAGCATATCTAATTTGATGGGGATCGGGAATATTATGTAAATATAGGCGTATGAAATTGGAGGCAGAGAAAGAAGTAAAGCGAAATAAATAAATTGCATATAACAGGGATCGAAAGGAAGGCGAGGACATAAAAAAAATGCATGAAATAACGTTTAGCGCGAGCTTAAACGAAATTGCTGTAATCCTCGCGAATGCACTGTGCTCTTCGTATTAACATACCGATTTGCATAATGCGTATAATTCGAGTAATTATGAAGGGAAATATACACAATTTAATATAATGGCTGAATGTTTAGGGACCAGGCTCTATCTGCCGCGCGAGATCTTGCGCTCGCGTATCAGAGAAAGGACCTTCGCAGGTGCATTCAAAGCATCAGGGCACAGTTTATCTTAATGGGCTTCTGTTACCCTACGGCATTTCTGAATTGAAGCAGAATTTTCCCAATATAATCCTACATAATTAGAAAGTTTTTAAATATTAAAACATTTATTTTTAAACACACCAGAGCCCAAAATGACCTTCAAACTGAAGAAGGGTTTTCTACCAAAAGGGATGAATTTTCAACAAATAAGATCATTCTAAACCAAGAAAGACGAATTTTAAACCATATAGTTGCATCTTCAATAAAACCATATCCTTTTTCGAATAAACTGTTGAATTTTGAGAAACGGAGTTCAATTTTCAACGAGAAAATATTAATTTTTACAAATAATTGAAATTTTGAACACAATTAGTAGAACTTTGAACCAAGAAAATTTATTTTCCATAAAAAAAAAAAATATATGAAACAAAATGCAAGAATTTTAAAATAAATAGTTGTATTTTTTACTAAAACGGATAAATTTACAAACAAAAGTTCAGCAAAACACAATTGACTTTTGTAACAGAAAAGATTAATTTTCAAGAAAAAATATCATTTTCAACCAAATGGTTCAATTCTAAAAAAAATCATCCTACAGTTGAATTTACAAGAAAGGTAAACTCTCAAGCAACAGAAATGAATTTTCAAAACATGTAGTTGAATCCTTAACCAAAACAGATCAATTTTCAACAAATAGTTATATTTTAACTAAAGAATAAAATTTTCTACCAAGAAAAAAAATCCAACCAAACTGTTGGATTTTTAAGCAAAAATGATAAATTGTCCACGTAACAGTTAAATTTTCAACCCAAAAATATGATTTTTGAACAAAAAAGTTACTTTTCCACCGGATAGTTGAGGTTTATACATAAATATGGTAATTTTGAAGAAAAAAAACAATAATTTTATCCCAAAATATAAGAATTCCCAAATAAATATGAGTTTTTAAATAAATATTTAAATTTTTTACTAAAAAAAGATCAATTTTCAATCAAACAAGATGTTTGATCAAAAGAACTAAATTTTTAACAAAGAAGTTTACTTTTCAAGCTGAACAGTCGATTTTTTTAGAAAAATCTTGACTTTTAAAACCGAAAAGATGAATTTGCAACAACAAAAATCATTTTAACCAAGAAAGATGAATCTTCAACCGAATAGTTAAATGCTCGAAAAAAATGTTAATTATACAGTTGAATTTAGAACCATCTAGTGGAACTCTCAATTAACACAAATTTATTTTCAAACAATTTAGTTGAATTCATAACCAAAACAGATCAATTTTCAACAAACAGTTGCATTTTCAGCAAGAGGGAAATTTTCAACCACGAAAAAAATAGTATAAAAATAGTATAATCCTTAACCAATACAGATTAATTTGTAGTCAAACAGTTGCATTTTTAAGCAAAAAATATTACTTTTTTTACGAAAATGTTGTATTTTCTATACAAAAAGATTAAAGTTCAACAAAACAGTTAAATTTTCAAGAAAAAAATTATTTTTTAACAAAATAGTACAATTTTCAACAAAACATTAAATTTTCAACGGAATAGTGGAGTTTTCAACCAAAAGAGATGAATTCTTAACCAAAAATATAATCGACTTTTAAACCGAAAAGAATAAACATTTGAGAAAAAATAGTTGAATTTTCATATTGGGTTCCATTAGATCAGTTCGCAATTAGAAAAAAAACGAGAAAAAGGGGAAGTTTCTCCAAAACCGTGGAAAAAAGAAATTAGTTAATAAGTGCGTTTGAGGGGGGTGATGGAGAGGGGGTGAATAGAGAAAGAGGGTGAAGTCTGTTAGCACTAGTTGTGTTTAAAAGTAAAAATTCATCCATCATTTTTTTGCCTTGTACATCAACCGAGCTCTATCTACATTTGAAGTCGAATCCGAAATATTGATCTATATTTTGGAGTATATGATCGTTTTTGGAGAAAAAACTATCTTTTTGGGTATTTCGAACCTGCTCTATTCAATCATACTTGAAACTTTAGGATCAGTTTTGTTGGAGGTAATTTCAATATGGTGTTCCATCTCGATCGTAGTTCGTGTACGAAACTCGTACACACTACTAAGAATAATTTTGGTTGCAGGTATATGGTAACCAGAAATTAATTTTCGATTCACACTTAGTTTTTACTGCATTGGGGAAAACAAAATTTAATTGTTTTTATGAAAAACTATAGATAGGTTTGATTAATGCGCAAAATAGTTGACCCCGAAAAGCTGAAATTCGTGAAGACAGACTTGCCTGTTTGTAATTAGAGGCTTTCTTCAGCTTTATCAAAGATCTGGTTGAATAGAATAAATAGGGTTAAATCGGCGAGCTTAATTAAAAAGGTTCCATCTCGGAGAGATCAAACGAAAAGGCGCTAACTCGTAGGGACCAAATAAAAAGTTGCTAAACACTTGAGGGCGCTGATGTTCCCAATATAAATACACCAAACTCTCGCTTTCAGTCACCCCGTTCTCAACCTTCCTAGAATTGTTGGCTCGCGCAGTTGCTCAGGGGAAGTCAGGCGGCCCTCACTGTTTACGTTTCTGCCCCCCCCCTCCCCGAAAACAGCCCAAGGCTATTTGATGGCAAACCCCCGACATTTGACTGAAATCGAGAGTTTGGAGTATGGGATTTTTAAGCTTCGCGAGTTCGTCACTCGAATTAGCATCTTCTCATTTATCTCCACGAGTTAGCACCTTTTCATTCGGTTTCTCCGAGATGGTACCTTTTCATTTGAATGCGGCGAAATTACCTCCGAACTTAATTAGAATTTTTAATGACCATTTGTGGAGATAAATTCGTTTTTTCATTGCGGATCCCACGATATAAAAAGGTCTATTTGCAATAAAAAATGTAGATAGAGCCTTTCTTTGAAAGTATTGCAGTATAGAAATTTAGTGAAATTGCTAGGAATTCTTATTATAGTAACTTAAGTGTAATACATAACGACATCTGGGACGGGTACTTAACCGAGAGACTATGCTGTTTATTTATTCGTGTATGTAGAGGCAGTCGAGTATGAGGTTCGTTACCGAGCCAATTATCGAATGGACCACATTATTCGTGTCATGGCTGTCGTGGCAAATGATCTTCTCGCACTACGGTGAGCGATTACAGCAATTTCGCTGATGATACAGAATTAGTCGACCAAGAAGAAACGGCCCGGAACCAAAATGAGAAAACAAAGTTTGAGGGTTGGCTACTTTGAAACACGAAACCTAATGGTGCATTCAAAATAAGCACTACTTACTGTCAGTCACTTGAACAATGTTTGAGAATATTATTACAAAATCTTTATTTCTAGGGTAATCGGTACAATGATTGGTCACTTCAGGAATTTTTTGAAAGAAAATCTAAAATACATAGATGGATAATACACTTTATGAAGATTCAAATTACTATAGTAATTTCAGCGTTAAAGCTAGGAAACAATTTATAATTAAAGGTATGAACAATAGTGTCAAAAAACGCAATGATTGGCCACGAAGATATAGTGATTAGCATAGGCCAATGATTATATGATAGCCCACTGAAATGTATTGAAATACAGTTATTGTCCTGTATATCGAATAATGATTGGCCGGAACCAAACTGTTTTTCATATGATTTCCACTCATTCTTCGTAAGAAAAATTGAGAAACTATTATATATACAGTCTATAAAAAGTTTAAACAATATTAAATAATTTTTTACAAAGATGTTAGTCATTTGGTTTTTAGATATTGCGGCCAATCGTTATATGTTTTCGCCTTATTAACGATGACGTGTAGCTTTAATCATCAAACTCTATTCAAATCCAAAAGTGTGTAGTTAAATCTGTACCGATTATCATTTTTCGAAACTTTGTGCAGTTTTAGACAATTTAATTGATTTGAAATGAATTTTTCTTTTTGTTATTTGTTGTAAACCAACGTATAGAAATCGAAATTTTAGCGTAATTTACATTATCTACTACACTGTTAAAAATTTCTATAGCGATTTTACTAAAAATGTAATGGAAGCAATATGCATATACGTGTAATAAATTTAATATACCATTATCTTGCAAAATAATATACATGCATAGTAAAATAGAGTGCATAAAAGACGAAAGTTCGTCAATGTATTCAAATCTTGTGAAATATTGTAAACTAAAATAATAACCTACAACTCATCGACTAAATTCTTATTTATGATCAAAGTGCATCGTACGGGTGGGGTTTTCATCAAAATTCACTTCCAATGTCAGAATTTTTGCGTGAGTGCTGCTGCTTTTAGGTTAGGTGTCTTAATTATGTACTTAATTGAACTTATCCGCTTGAAGCCCAGTATAATTTATGTTCAACTAGAAACAAATAGAATGCTTTATTATTTAGAATTAAACATTACTGCCAAAACTATTCTTAATTTGTGTAAAGTGAAATTACCTGGCTCGTCTAAGAATTGATCAATATACAGGTATATTAAATTTACTACGCAGCCTCTTAATAACTATTTCATAGACCGAGTTCTTAGATTTAGTATACAAATGTATAGTAACTGTATATTAACATTGCAAAAATTTTTAACAGTGTAGGGTGGTCCAAAAACGGATTGCAAAAATATTATTCACTTTTGAAGGCAAGGCTCTCCACCCCCAACTATTTTTTGAGGGCCGCGAAGAAAAATTTCGTTTTTTTTCTTAAAATAGATTAGAATTAGGACGTGCCCCCGGGCGTTTTCGAAAAAAAACGATAAAAACAACTACTTATTAAATTTTTATAAATTGAGTGTTAGTCACTACTTGAGAAATGTTCAAAGAATAATTTCCACTCCGCATAGACTTTAAATTGGAGATTCTAAATCTAATCCCTTTGTATTGTGCCCGGAAAATAGCAGTTTCATGTCAAATTCATGGCAAAATTTAGTAACAAGTTTTCAAGTATTTTTGAACTAATTTCATATTGTTTAAACAATTTTTTCAAAAATTGTATTCTCCCTGTAAATCATGATAAGTTAGTAATTCTGGAGTTTAATAAACAGTTACGAGTATTGAGAAAAACATTTTTCTGTAAGGTATTGTTAATTTGTTTCAACAGTTTATTTTATAATTAATTTTTTTAAATAATTATTATAGGCTTCACTAATTTTTTCATTCTATTATGAATACATAAATAAACTGCCTTATTGACCCAACAAGAAAAGAGGAACTATTTATAATATAATAAAACAAATTCTTCAGGCAAATAATAATTGTTTGAATAATTGAGGTTTCACTTATGAAAAGAACAATATTTTCATATTGACCGAAATAGCGAAAAAGAATGACAAAATATTGAATTTTCTCCATCTTTAATTATTCATAATCATAATCAATTTATTAACTTTTGAAATAAAAAATATTATTTCGAAAGTCTATTAAATGTGTAATTAGTTCAAGAAAGTCTAATTCTTCTTGATTTATCATGGAAAAAATGTAAACAACAGGAAATTGTTTAAACAATTTCAAAACATTTTTAACACAAAAATTCCTCCTAGCAGTCTTTAATTGTGTAATTAATTCCAGAAAATACGAAATTCCACTTTTTGTGTCATAAATTACACAAAATACTGAATTTTTATGATTCATAGGGGAAATCGAAATTGCATAACAAATTATACTGGTTTAAATCATTTAAAATTCTTAAAAAATACTTGAGAATTTGCCTCTCATCGAATAAAAAAATAACTTGAAAAAAATCTGTAAAAAGTCCATCGTCAGGATGAATTCGAAATAAAACTGCTGTTGTATACAAAATAGCAGGGGCACCAAAATTAAAAGTTGTAGGCTGGAAACGATTCCTTGAATATTACTTAAGAAATGACTGAAATTCAAGTTACGAGAAGTTGAAACATATTTATTTTGTTTAAAGAATGTTTTGCCATTTTATGAAAAATTGAAGTATTTCCAGACACTACTTTATTGACTGAGGACATTTCTGAATGTTTAAACAAATATAAATTGCTTAAAAAATTGATTACAAACGTTCCTGAAAAACAAACAGATAACTCATACCAATTAAGTCTGTGGAAAAAAGGAAAAAAATTCATATTACTCTACAGAAAAAAACATATAAAATCAGTAAAATGAAATAAATTTTTTTAAACAAGTTCAATTTCTTTAAGCATTCAAGGATATTCTTAGAAAAAAAAATTAGTAACTAAAAATATTTCAATTTGTCGAAAAACGGTAAAAGTATTTAATCAAAATAAAATCGTTTAAACGATCTAAGTTTGTTTAAACATTTGTGAGTATTCTTCCAAAAGATATAAGTACTCAAGGGTAAGACTGCGGCAAGACAACATTTTTCTCCTGCCTTTTTAGGTAAACTATAAACTGGACCAAGCACATATTATTTAAATAATTGAGGAATTATTTAAACAACTTATTTCATATGCTATTATTGATTAAAGAACTCATAACGCCTATAAAATAAGCTACTTCATGACGTATCTGAAAAACAAATGTTTAAACAATTAAAAAAAAATTTAGAAATAACTGTGTATTTTTTAATTAAAGCTTAATGACAATGTATGGAAAAAACTATCAAAAAGCGTTAATAACACTAAAAATTTATTATTAATTCTTATTCTCCTACGTATTCTGAACAATAAGAGGTCTGTCCGGAAAATATCCGATCTTGTGCTCTAACTTTCTACATCTTAGGCAAAGAGAATTATTTAAAAAAATCTTTTATTAAATTTGAAGTAATTGATTAATAAATTATTTATAATAGTATACATAAAATACATATGTTCGAAATTTGTTAATAAAATTATTTTTTTTAATTTAAAAAAATTTTTTAAATTGACAAAATTTTGTTTTTAAAGCCAAAAAATAAGAATGAAAATGATCATTTTTAAGGTCAATGATGCAAGGCATCATTAGACATTTTTAAACACGGTGGTTCCGCAATTCAGCAATTTCTGGTAAAAAGTGGCATTGCACTTCGGCTGCCCCCATAGAGGGCCAGCCTACTAGACTATGACATAATCTATATATATATATAATTATACCTAGAAAAATTTAGAGATACCTGGAAGAACCCTGAAATTGTCTAGGATTTTTTCTTCTGAATTTGAGTTGACACCCTAAATTTGAAATTCTTTAAAATTTCCGTATCGTCCTAAATTTCTAAAGTCCTTGATTTCAAAGAGCAAAGAAAGTTTCGAGTGAATAAAAATATTTACTCTTTGAATTGCAGCGATATGAAAATTCATGGCATTCAATTTCTACTTATCTTTGGATCTTCGCGTTTTGATGGGAAAACTTGACACTCAGCCTTGTGTCGCTCGGGCTGCTAGAAACGTATAAATTAAAAATGTAAATGGACGTCGTTGGAATAGCGTGCAACGCTACGATCCTGATTAAATGCGAGCGATAAAACAACGGTCGAATGTCTTTTGCGTTTCGCCTTAAGTCCGAGGGAGACAGAGAAAACACGACGTTTTTGTAACTTGTTTACACGGTTTCGTGCATTGCCTGTAAAGCAAAACCCACCGATCTGTAACCACAGGCTCAGTTATTTTGTCAGTCGTGTCAGAAAAATAAAACTTTCAGTGCGGTATAAGTATTGTTGGGAAGGTGGTAACATGTAAAATATATGATGCCCAATCTCCAAAGCACGCGATCACCTCATTTCTTCAATAATTGGTTCTTCACACTGTCAACCAAGCAAAAAACAATTTAATTTGAAAAATTTTAAGACACTATAAAATTGAAAAAATGAAACATTCAGAATCACAAAAGTCAGCTTCAAATTTGCAAGATTTCGGAGAAACCAAGATTCAGCGACTCATCTGGAAAAGCTTCTTGAGAGATTTGGAATCTTGAATCGATAATTCCCATTTTTAAAGATTTTGAGACAGCAGGATTTAAACGATTTCAAAAGTGATTACCCTCTCGGGGTAACCGTTTTTGTGACGATTTGTGCGTAGAGAGAGGGGGGGTGGGAGTCAACGCAGAATTTAAAATCACAGAATAAAATATACATCTAAATAAGCATGCTTCCAAATGCTTGAACAAATGAAAATAAGTGATTTTATTTTAGCACTAAAGCATCTAAATATAGACTTCACACTTTTCCCCTATTTACCTCTTTAACCTCTTTTCATAGTATTCATAACTGTTTACCTTGCTCTCAAAAGACTTCCCCATTCACCTAGTTTTTTCGCTTAAATGCGAACTGAATTAAAAAACCCAATATAATAATTCAACTATTTTATGTTCAAAGCGAATTCTTTTTAACTGAAGATTACTACACTCGACATTGTATTGAGATGCCCTGGATTAAGGCCTTCAGAGAATCGAACTGCAGGGGATGTGCGTTGTTCTCTCAAGCAGAGACGTTTACATAGTGAATAAGCACGATGGCGAGCTCACGTCGACCAGCAGTGGGCCTCCGATGCCAAGTCGACTGAAGGCGATGGGATTGATTAGATCGGATTAATTCATGCAATAGAATGAGCTTGTCTTTGACCTTAACAACAGCGCAATCTAGCATGCGAATATATATTTCGAAGTCATTGGAACAATGTTCATGAAAAAAGCAGTGAATATCAATTCATTTTATTCAAAAATT
This sequence comes from Belonocnema kinseyi, assembly GCF_010883055.1. NCBI lineage: Eukaryota > Metazoa > Arthropoda > Insecta > Hymenoptera > Cynipidae > Belonocnema > Belonocnema kinseyi. The sequence goes on along the minus strand of NC_046663.1, from coordinate 63,323,709 downwards.
TTATACTACGGTTTAATATGTAATATTTACTATAAGATTTATTGTTATTATTTCATTCAAATTCAAATTTCTTCTGAATAGTTTAACATTGATGGCGCTGTCATAGCTACCCAACAGTAATATTCGACAAAGAAAACAAAAAAGAAGTATTAGATGGGAGAAAGAG
>NC_046663.1:63318682-63323533 GCF_010883055.1 Belonocnema kinseyi | reverse complement strand
GAACCAAAAGTATGACCTGTCATTGGGATATAACGTATCGGCTCTGTCTATCGCACAGGGTGGAAAGTGAGGTAGAAAGAGAGGTGTTGACGTGAGAATTGTGTTTTTCGTGGAGTTAATACAATATTGATAAAAGTAACTGATTTTCTGTCAAATAACTTTTTCGTATGTCTGGTTATGAAACTGCGTCGTGAATTATGCGCATATTCAAAAGGACGTGCTTACCCTTTAAAGTGTTTAGCGAGGTATTTTGTTACAAAAAAGTGAGGTGCTTTTGGTTGCTTCCTGCCTTCGAATGGTTTAATCAAGAGAGCGACATTTTTAATTAAGAATGTAAATATTTGGTGAAAAATGAAACTACATTGCTGACAGTTGAACAACTTTAATAAAAATTCATTTTCTTCGTTGAAGATTCAACAATTTTGTTAAAGATTCGTTCTTTTTGGTTAAAAGCTAATTGAACGTCTTTATTAAAAAAGTTAACTACAATTTTTCATTGAGAATTGTATTTTTTTTGCTTGAAAATTTTCAGTCGAAAAAAAGTTGCAGTCCAAAGAATTAATTAAAAACCAACTATTTTCTAACAAAGTAGCTCAAGTTTTAATCAAATAAATGAGTTTTTTAGCAAAAACAATGAATTTATAACAAAGAAAATTCATTTTCAACCAATTTGGTGAGTTTTCAACTAAAAACGACCCAATAAGTTTCATTAAAAAAAAAAACTAATGATCAACAAAATAGTTACGCTTCTACTCATAAAATGAATGTTTAACAAATAAGTTCAAATTTGTTATTATACTTATTATACTTTTTTATTAAAATACTTGATTGACAGTTGAACTCATTTGTTAAACATTCATTTTATTAGTAGAAGATTTAGGTATTTTGTTGATTATTCGTTTTTTTTCTGAAACTTATTGGATCGGTTTTAGTTGAGAATTCATCAAATTGGATAAAAATGAATCTAATTTTTTGTAAATTCATCTTTTTTGCTAGAAAACTCGTCTACTTGATTGAAACTTTTGAACTACTTTGTTGGAAAATAGTGTTTTTTTTAATTAATTTTTTCGACTACCAACTCAATTGTTCAATTTTTCGTAGAAAATTGATAGTGCTTTATTTAAAATTTAAATATTTGGTTCATAATTAACTTTTTAATTGAAAATTCAAATCTTGTTAAAATTCGCCTTTTCGGATTTGGAATACATGGCTTTGTTTGAAATTGTATCTGTTTCGGTTTAAAATTAACCTTTGAATCTCTTTTTGGTATAATTCAACAGTTTATTAGTTCAAAACGCATCCACACTGACTCTAGTTGTTCAAAACACGGTGGTTTCGCATTAAATATCGTACATCACTCACAGGGTTACACAGTCTTTATCCGCGGTAAAAACGTGCCTAACCCTACTTGTAATATAATATACTATTAATTGAAAATCCAGCTACTTGGTTGATAATTCAAGCTTTCTGTGATGATCTGTGACGAAGAAGGGAGAGGGATGGAAAAAGTGTAGAAAATAGAGTAACATAGTTTTTGAACGGCCCCAAATTGATGTTGCGTCTAAGGGTCAGCAAAGAAGAGCAAAGAGATTTGAAACAGCCGGAAAAATGAAACATTTGAACCAGCATTGAACGAGAAATGAAAGCTTGGAGTCGGAAGTGAGCTATACGTTCCAGCACCATTTCTAGCGCGGAATCGCAAGGCTGCGGCGCTATAAAAGCGAGCAATTAAAAGCGTTGCAGCAAGGACATTTATGTCGGCACTAACTGCCCGTTAAGACGGAGGAACCACCTAACCGTGGTGGGTTGTAATTGGCCAACGTGCTGAATCCGCAGCTCGTAAAAAGCTCAGCAGGCGTGCCTGGCCTTCCAACCGTTTTTCCGTGTCGCTTCGCGACTTTGCGAATCGAATATCCCGCCATTTCTTCCCTTTCAAACGACTTTATTAGCTCTTCTCGTGTCGTCTCTTGATCCATTTACAATTTAATTCCAGTCCTCAATCAGCCCATCGTGTCACGTTTCTTAATTAAAAAGTTAATAGATATTCGTCCTTTTCGGCAGATTTAATTAGAAACCGTATTTGAAACTTGATCATTTCTTGCGACAGAGTGGCTTAGATGGTAGCTTGCTTGAGTCATATTGCAGTTTTAGTAGTTTGAAGAATTTCAAATATTTAAGAAGCAAGTAAAAAATCAGAGAAAATGAAAAATTGGTCAGGGAAAATTGAGGAATTTTTAAAATGAAATTTTGCGGCCAAAAATTATATGATTGTTGAACATTCGTCTTTTTTAGTTAAATTCAACTGTTTTTGTGAAGAATAATCTTTTTGTTGAAAAATAATATTTTGGTGGTGAAAACTCAGCTGAAATTTGTCTTGGTTAATGATTCCACTTTTTTTTTTTAAATTCGTCTTTTTCAGTTGACTTCAACTGCTTTTTCTATGCAATCAAAATCCTTTGTTGTTAAAAATTCCTCATTTTGGCTGAGAATTTATGTCTTTGGTTGAAAGATTAACTATTTCGTTGAAAATCGTTCTTTTTTCTTTTTTTTCTTTCCTGATACAAACTTTAATTAGTTGGAAATTATTATTTTTTTTCAAATAAAATTCCTGTAACGGAAATTACGTTTTAAATTTGCTGGAAATGAATTTTTTTAAAGAATTTAAATGCTTGCTTGAAAATTAATTTTTTTGGTTAAAAATGATCTTTTTTAGTTAATAAGTCAGCTACTTGTTGCGAATTCATGTAGTTTGTTGAAAATTCGTTTTGTTTTTTGTCAAAAATTAATCTTCTTGGTTAAAAATTTATCTCGTTGGTTTTAAAATTTTTCTCTTTTCGTAGAAATTTCACCCTTTTTGGTTGGTGTATTAATTATTACATTTTTTGTTGAGAATTCATCCTTGCACGACGCAAATTCAACTATTTGGTTTATAATTCAAGTCCTTTATAAAAAATTTAATTATTTTGTCGAAAACTCGACTCTTCCATTGAAACTTCTTTTCTTTATTTTTAAATATGAACTAAAACCTTTTTTTGTTGAGAATTCATCTTTTTGCTGAAATTTAAACTTTTCGGGTTGCAAATTTAACTGTTTGATAAAAAATTCGTCTTTTTGGCATTAAAACTCAAATATATTTGGTTAAAAATGCAATTTTTTCCCCGATGTTTAATCTTTTTTGATTAAGGAGTTGACCATTTGTTAGAAAACGTATCTTTGTAGGTTGAGAATTCAACTATTTGGTCAAAAGTTTGCAGCTTTTTTGTTAAAAATATAACATTTTGAAAATTCAAGTATTTTGTTAAGAAGTAATCTTTCTGGGTCCAAAATTTAACTTTTTTGTTGAAAACTCGTCTATTTGGAAAAATATTCGCCATTTTGTATTGAAAATTCATCTTATTTTGTTGTAACCTTAACTATATTCTAAAAGATGCAATTATTTGGTTGAAAATGTAACTGTTTTTGATTTAATTAAAAATTAAACTATTTTGTTATAAATCCATCTTTTATTATCAAAAATTCAATTATTTTGTTGCAAAAAAATCGTGTTTATGTATTGAAAATTCATCGCTTATGGTAGAAAAGTAATCTTACGTGGTGAAATAAATCGATTTGATTTTTTTATTCTAATCTGATATTTTTTTATTTTGCTTTTAAAAGATGTTAAAAACTAAATGAGATTAAAACAATGGTCAGGGAAAAGAAAAATTGCCCAAGGAAAAATCAAGAAATTTTTTAAATGAACTTTTGCTGCAACCCTGTTCAAACTGGACAAATTCTAGTAGCCACATAATATTTGATGAAGATCAGAAATACAAGATGCAATTCTCGTAATACATTAACTTAATTTTGTTCTCCATTAAGTTACAAGATAATTAGAGCATCTCATTTCGCAGTCGTAAGATAAATCAAAAACTCATTGAAAGTTGTTATTACTTGGAAAAAAGATATAATGTCTTTCTCAAGATGATAAAAGTTGCGATTGGAGGTGGCATTACCGATTAAAATTCCAGACAAACGGGTAGTTTCTTTCTTGATACTCGTTATTACTACGTGTGTACGCCATGTAACTGTCTGGATTCGTGATGAAGTCACGCGACATGCATTATGTAATCGTCTAACACAGCGCCAGAGGTTTCCGCAATCACTCTTACGATTCTGAACGAATCTTGTTATCGGTGAGTGGCTTATCACCGGACAATCTCCACTGGAAAAGCCAGGAAATTCCTGGGAAAGTTCACTCCGGATTTCCGATTCCTACTACACTGTTAGAAATTTCTGTAGAAATCATCAAATATTTAGCTTAAGGCAAATAACAGAAAAAAGTTTGAGAGTAGGAAAAAAAGTTTTCTGTGCATTTGTTGACCTAGAAAAAGCTTTTGACAAGGTAGATAGAAGTATACTTTGGGAAGTTCTGAAAGAGTATGGAGTCAATGGATGGATCCTACAAGCTATAAAAACAATATATACAGGTAGCAAAGCGAGTGTAAGAGTGAATGGGAAACTGAGTGACTAATTCGATATTATTCAAGGAGTTAGACAAGGATGCGTTATGTCTTCATGATTATTTATATTATTTATGGACAAGTGTTTAAGAATGGCTCCCTTCGACGAAGAGGGTATGGATCTCGAAACAGTAAGGGTACGAGGGTTAGCGTTCGCAGATGATAAGGTTGTTATGGCAGAGTCTATCGAAGACCTACAAAGAATGTTGAATAAACTAGATGCAAGCGAAGAGCATGGGCCTCAAACTTAACGCAAATAAAACAAAAACTATAGTGTTCGAAGGAAAGAGTGAGAAAACGCTATGCAATATTTTATTAAATGATGAGAGAATTGAACAAGTTGATAAGT
>NC_046663.1:63308793-63318582 GCF_010883055.1 Belonocnema kinseyi | reverse complement strand
CACATGGGAAAAAAATCGGTTAAGATGGTTCGGACATGTTGAGAGAATGCCAAATGAACGACTAACGAAACAAGTGTATCAAGGTAAAGTAAATGGCAACGTTCCCAGAGGTGGACCGCGGAAAAAATGGTTAGAATGTGTGAATGAGACCCTACTTAGAAGAGACATAAGAAGTCACGGAAACACGAGAGCCTACATGAAAAAATTCATGGACATAAAAGAAGCTAGAGAAGTATGCCAGGACAGGAAAGTATGGCGGCAAATAGTTAATAAAAAGAGTGTCAGTAGAGTGAATGACGCCTGAAACAAAGATCTTGGCTATTAATGGACCCAAGTGGGGAACCTTACATAACGACTTCGTGAGGTTCTTCGCTTGGGGTGATTGCTAGAGAGATTGATCAGCAACCTGGGTCGGAGCAGTGTTGCGGAACAAACGTGTTATTTACTTAAATAGCACGAGAATTCTGGATCAATCTGAAAAATCTCAATCCCTTCCACACACTACTCCTTTCCCCTGCCGAGTGAGTCACGCCTACCCTGAAAGGGAAATGGCTTAATGGTGTAATAATAATAATAAATCACAGATGTGTCACCCAAGCTTTATGCAGAAACCGTTTCTAAATTTTCTTTCACAGGAACAGCACTTCCGACAACGGTAACTGCATAAAGATTTAGTCAAATGTTTCAGAAAATTCCGTTACAATTTAGTAATTTTTTTTTACTTTAACTAAAAATGAAAAAAATGTATTGAAAGATTTTTTGGTTTATTAATTTTAATCAGAAAATGTATAGTCTATATTTGTCCTGATAATGCAGATAATACGAAAATATGTGTGAAGTTAATATAAACACTTTTTATTCATTGAGTATATTATATAAAAAATCTACGACTTTGTGAAACTCTTCACTTGGGGTGATTGTTTGAGAGATTGATTAGCAGCCTGGGTTAAAGAAGTGTTGCGGAACAAACGTGTTGTTTAAATAAATAATACAAAATTTGTAGATCAATCTAAAAATCTATACCCCCTCCCCCACATCATTTCCTTTCTCATCGAGTCTCGCTTACTTCAAAAAGGAAATTGCTTAATGGTATAATAATAATAATTTTCTCACCAACCTTTATTGTCTTTACTCGCGATTTCAACAACTTTTTGAATTTCTACTTCTCATGCAATTTCGAATGCTTTTTACACTTGACAGCATTCAATACAGGAAAAAACAGATTTACTGCATCGTTATAATTCAAAAAAACCTTTTTCAGTGCATTGCCGCCCATTACCACAATCACCATGCTTTGTCCTCAATTTTAGGAAACGATTTTTAATGCCGCTCCTGATGATTAATATAAATTTAGTAAATTTACTATAAAAATTACGGAATTTCGTATTCAGCAAATTGATTTCGTAAATTTCAGTTACTTTAGCATCATAAATGTGTCGGAATTTTCCAGAATTTCTAACAGTGTATATAATTCAACTCTCAGTAAAATCTACCAGTCTTCTAGAGAAAAATAAATCTTTAACTAAAATAATAAATCTTTAACAAAAAAATCTTTTTTTAACAAAGCGGTTCAACCATAACCAAGTAGTTCAATTTTCAAACAAAAAGATTAAAATTTTTAATAAAAAATGGTTCAATTTTCAACCAAGAAAGGTTTCAGTTGAATTTTCAATACCTAAATCCAAGTTTTTAATAAAAAGTTAATTTTCTACTATAATGTAGTTCAATTTTTAACCCAAAACGAATGACTTTTTAACAAAATTTGTTTTAACAAAATTTGGTTGAAATTTCAACTAAATGATAAAATTTGCAACTAAAAATATAATCTTCGGGAGAAACAAACTGCAAAAAAATAGAAATACAAGCCAAATATATTGCTAACAAGCCTATTATATAAGTATGACCGTCAAAATTCATTTGAAAAGTTCTCTAACTTTTCCCTAATCACTTTCTCATTTCCATTGACCATTATTATTCAAAGACCGCAATCTTTATCTTGCGTAAGATTCTTAATATACATTTTTTATAAACGGAACAAAACAGTTTCAATTTAAAATGTTTGAATTTTTTGTCCTATGTTATTAAACTAGGAGGAGGTGCTCAGTTTTTTTTTTCTTTGGGGATAATGTCTCGATATTAACAACCTGTTGGACTTTTTGAAAGATCTAATTGAAGAAATTGGAACAGACTACTTTTTTAGACACTTAATAATAATTATATAGCTAAAAAATCGCTGGTAGCTATCAGTTCCGAGTTGTCGATCGTGTTATTATTTTAATAAACTTAATGACAGATAAACGACTCAATTTGCATGGAAACTCGCAACGATGGTTCATGACATTGTAAATACTTCGACAAGACTTAATTAACTGGCAAAATCGTTAAAAAAATTATTATGGAGTTTTCCAAATTATTTGTTATCTCCTTAATTCCTATTATAACAATAAATATTTTTGTTCATTAGGCAAGGTTTCATCGACGACAATATACATACATCTATGAATAAATTAAAAAGCTCTCAATCGAATAATTATTTGCTAATATTATAATTCATAATAATAATTATTCCTTTACGAGGAAAGTAACATTCTATGTATTAGAAACAATTTGTACTAAAAGAAATCGTAAAATCTAATAATTAACTTCCAAAACTTGCAAAATCCAATTTTTCACGTTTGGGTTTTTTCGAGACCCTATACAACAACAGACTTATGGTCGTGAAATTCAAAAAGTCATTTTTGATCCGTATTTAATGGCTAAATGTGAATGAAAATGTTTAGATTGAACTGTATACGCCATTGCCGATTCTGAATAAAATGTACAAAATGTCGGTTTCCTTATGGGAAACACGTTTTAAACTTCACGTGGTTGTCGCACCTCTAAATATAATATTTATTTCAAACAAACAAAAAATAAATTAATTTTTTTGTGGATTCGAACAAATGGTAGGGGAGGAATAAGCATGAAAATCGTCCTAATATATTGCGTCTATTGAGAAACGTCCTGAAATACAGTGAAACCCTTCAATAGCCCTCTCTTCTATAGCCCTTCCGAGAATTAACGCCGCGTCGCAGGTAGGTTTGACAGGAGCTATACGGGGTGCGCGGGGTCTGCAGTTGTCACTCAGACGAGCACTTAGGCGTGAACAAATAAAAGCGGCGCAGGCTATAATGAGTTAGTTCCCATCCACCGTCAGCCTCAAGATCGGCTCTATAGAAGAGTTTCACTGTACGCCTTTGAACTCCATAAATAATACATCAACATTTTTTTTTAAAAAGCCATGTTCAACACTCAAGAAATTTAAAAATGTGAAACTATGTCCCAAGTCACTTTTAAAAAACCGCAAGTTGTACTTCCAACCCCATAATGATATTCAATAACACCCGAAAACGACCCTGACCACTTTTGTCTGCACAAATCCTAAGTATCTCCTAGCAAAACACTGAACAAATTAAAAAATTAAAATAATCACAACAGTCACCTTCAGAAACCCCTAAGTTATATTTCCAAACACATAATAATATTCAACAACCCCCGAAAACCACTCAAAGTTGAATTTTGTATGGTGGATACCCGGGTACCTTGGCTGTGTTCGCAACGTACGTATACTTTGGAGTCAATTATTTTTGGAAAAAAAGTCCTAAACAAACACTAAATACACCATTTACTAATTTTTATAATAAATCTTTATTTGACACGTACCAAAGCACTAAGAAAAATGTTTGTTTCAATTAAATAAATTATTTCTTTCATATAGGGTCAAACATTTAATTGATTAAAAGAAATGTTTTGATTTTTCTTATTAAAATTTGATTCGAACAAATTTTTGGTTAGTTCATAATTATAAATCTTTGGTACACATTATTTAAATTTCTTGTTTACATGTTCCTGTTTATATTTTCCTGTTTAAATATAATATGGTTTTTTGAAAATCAATGGTAGATTTTGTTCAAGTGAGATGAATCTTTTTTTACGCTTAAACGTAAAATTGAGTATTCTTTATAAAAATGATGTATGAAATCAATATATTTTTTGTCAATTGTAATTATCGTTACATGCTTAAAAGCAGAATTACATAACCATAATGTTTAAATTTAATTAATTTCTAATTTTTCGTCTAATTTCTAAATTAAAAATCATATATTAGATTCATTATTCTGTGATCACTTTTTGTATTTTTTGTTTTAATCAAACAAATTGTACTTAACAAAGTATTTGTTTCAATCAATAAGGTAAATATTTTTGATTTTTCAAAAATAAATATACCGTCTTTTAATTGAAGCAAACAATTTAAAAAAAAAGATCTTATCCTTCGCTCTGTTGGGAATTGAACCATATGTTTGGCGATACAGATAGTGTGAGTTTATTCAAAGAATTTCCATATAATAATATGGTGTACATCATAACTCACAACAGAATTATGTAAAACAAAAAAATCAAAATACATTTGTTACAGGAAATGTTTCTCGAGGTAACAATGGAAGGATTTTTTAAAATTATTTAAATTTTTTGTAGCGCGTGAAAGCCAAAAACCGATTTTCACTAAAAAAAATCGGTCAATTTGTTATTGTAAAAGCAATAATTATTTTCAAAAAACAAAAAAGCTCCCATTGATACCTGGTGAATTATGTGAAGAAGTACTGTGCCAAATTTCCAAACGATTGGTCCAGTAAATTTTCAGTTATGCTGTACTCGGACTTCAAAAATAATAAGTTTCAGGAAAGCGCTTTAAAGTTTTGCACACTAAAAAATCCACAATATAACTCGATAATTCTTTTACACTCAAATACTCATAACTCCGTCAATTTTGCTCTGGTCGACTTGAAATTCTCACACAATATTCATGAGATATTATACATTCATTTTAAAAAAATAGTAAAAAAAATATTAATTACCCCCCCCCCCTCCCAATTAAGTCACTAGAGAGATCGAAAGAATACTTTTTCAGAAATAAACGCATTATTTTTCCAGGTGTTACGTATTCAAAATTTTCAAGGAATCTGTATTATCATCAAAAAATAACAGCAATTCGTACCGTCTTTTCATACTAGATCTAGCTATGATTACAAAAATTTGTTAATTTAAATTTTTTTAAATTGAAAGTTCCGTGGTTCGATTCCCAGCGGAGTGAAGGAGATCTTTTTTCAGAAAAAATTTCATTAACAAAATTTTCAATTCATAGCTATATCTAGTCTGAAAAGACGTTAAGAATGTTTGTTATTCTCTGATGATAATAAAGATTCCTGGAAGCAAAAAATGGTTTCTTTTAATTATATGAAATCAAACAAATTTTGTTTTTTTGGTTCAAACGAAAAATTTTCTGAGTGAGGAATGAGGCGCTTGTTTATTACGTTCACTTGATGCATATGCATTTTGAAGAAAAACCCAAAAGCATAAAAAGTTATACATGGTACTGCCACCTGTTACGCTTATTTTTACTAGTTATCGTCGGTCCAGAGGAATGATAGACAATCCCGATTATATGATTTCGCAATTTATTGGGATGTATCTGTGCCATATTTTTCCAGGTAATAGTAATAAATATAGATTCATTTTATAAAATATTTATAATTTAGATATGTAAAACCATTTATTACCTTTTTTACCTTGCTTTAGCTTAGAATGTCATCATTACTACATGCCAGAGAAATTAAATTTGGAGTCCGAATACAGAAAAGAACGGTTAATATGTATAATAAAAAAAGGTGGATCTATTCTCTAAGATTATTTCAGAATATTATTAACTAACATAATCTGGAAAAAATCACACAAATTTGAGCAAATATTAAAGAAAAATTAACTACAGGCAAAATAATAATTTCGGGAGAATGACACAAATGTACTAGATACCGAGAAATTGAAATTCCCTATGACCAACTGACCAATGACCTCCATATAATTTGTACAATTGGGAATCAAAATGCCTTTTGCGTTGGTCTACAAATTAATTCGGTTCCTTCTCTTTGATGTGTTATCATAGTTGTTCAAACTTGAATTTTTGTCCGCCCTGAGTTAATTTTATGGGAGGAACCTCAGACATTAAAGCACAATATAATTGGTGGCGGCCCTGCGGACTTGACATAAAAAATCATAAGTGAATACAATGGCTTACGACGAGGAGCTTTGAGACACTTCATGCTTTTTGCAATTCAAATAGAAAATAGTCATTTTAGAATGTCTTAAACCATTTTTTAGACGTTTTACATGTCACCGCTCCTTCTCCTAAGGTTGAGAAAATATTTTCGGTCGACTCAGTTGCAATTTTTAAAAATTGGAATTCTAGAAAATGAAGTGTCTCAAATGTTGCTTGTTGGACTTTATTGTATTGACTAATGATTTTTTAGGTTGAGTCCGCAGGATCACCACCCATTATATTGTATTTTGAAGATTAAGGTTCGCCCCTTCAAACTACCTTAGGGCGGGAAAAAATTCAAATTTGACCACGAGTTACAAAACGTCCAAGTAGACATCGAATTAATTCGTAGACCTGACATACTATTTAAAATTGAAATTTTAAATTACAGTAGGGGTAGAATAAAAATCTAAAAATTTATTCCAGGAAGTGAAATCGTATTTTACTGAAAGGGGAAGGGATGTGGTATCATGACGATTTAACGTGTGCCAGGTTGGATTCGAATTTCGTTTATTATTAATTTTGAAACCCGCGACGGGATGCTGGACCCCCGCGAGTGTGTCAGCTATGGGATGGTCCAGCCTTCGTTTTGGCTGGACCAAAACGAAACTCCCCTTGAGACAATGGCCGCCTGCGGCGCTGATGTCTCCGGCGACGTCTGGGACCCCCGCGGGGTTTGGGGCGCCGTTCACCTTCCAACTACATAGAGACGTCAGTTATCGCCCCCCCCCCTCCCTCGATAAAAAACAAGATTTCTGTATTAGAAAGGTCGCGGGACCACAGATTTTGCGTTAGGGTTGCTGTAATTCAAGATTATGATTTTAAGTTTCCACTATAGGGTGGGTCGAAAATAAAAAAGTATAATTTGTGATATTTGGTTATTGATTGGCTTTGTTTAATTTGTTTTTTTTTTAACAATATAGTCAGTTTAAATTTTTCGAAAATTATATTTTTTTGTTTGACGCTTGACGAATGTGTGGTTTTCTGGCGATGCGAAAAAAACCGAGAGTTCTAAAAAACAGTTGAATTTTCAACCAAGAAGAGAAATATTCAATAAATCAATTAATCAAATCAATTCAATTATTCATAGAAAATTTGGGGTTTTTAACAAATTACGGACATTTTAAACCATGCATATAGTTGAATTTTCATTAGAAAAAATTAATAAGTTAAAATTTTAAAAAACGTATTTTATTCAAAACGGTTGAATTTTTAACAGGAAAATATGCATTTTTAATAAAGAAATTTCGTTTTTAAACCAACAAGATAAATTTTCAACTATAATTGTGAATCTTTAACCAAAATTATCCATTTTGAAGAAAGATGTATAAATATCAACTATAGTTGATGTCACAACTAAAAGAAGACTTAAATCCTTAACTAAAATAGATTATATAATTTTCAATCAAACATATTATATTTGTAAATTGTATACATTATTATGTTAACAAACAAAATTATTTTCTATCAAAAAATACTATTTTCCAAAAAAATACATAAGTTTTCAGTAATATAGTTACACTTTCACCCTAATGAGATAATGTTCTACAAAAAAGTAGATTTTTAACGAAATGCCTTACTTTTCTACTAAAAAGATCAACGTTAAAAAAAAAATGAACAAATTTGAATTTTCGTAAAAAATTAATTTCTAACTAAAAACAAAACGAATTTTTACAAAATAGTTGAACTTTCAACTAAACGAATGAAGTTTAAACTAGGATTATGAATCCTTAATGAATGAAATGAATTTTTAACAAAATAGTTCAATTTTCGACTAAATATAGTTGAATTTTTAAGCCAAAAATAAGAATTTTCCAAAAAAGAGTTGAATTTTCAACAACAAAAAAATTATTTTCAACAAAATACATTATATTTCTACTATAAATGATAAATTTTCAACCAAAAACAAAACGAATTTTCGACCAAAGAAATGAATTTTTAATAGAACTAATTTAATTTAATTAATTAATTTAATTTAATTTAATTTAACTTAATTAATTTAATTGAATTAATTTAATTTAATTATTTAAATTAACTTTTTTAAGTTATGAATGTCTAACATAAAAAATTAATTATCAAGAAAGAAGCTTTCTATCTCAAAATACGAAGTATACATTCATTTTCATACAAAAAATACGAATCCTCTACTAAATAATTAGGTTTTCAAAACACCAAATTTTTAGTCATTAAAGAAAAAAATTGCAAACATACTGTTGAGTTTTCAATTCTAAAATACGAGTTTTCAACAAAATGGTTAAATTTTCAAACAAAAAGGATGACATTTTAATCAAATTCATCAATTTTCAACAAAATATCTTATGTAACAAATGGTTTTGACTCCCTCATGTAGGATAAGATAGAAAAGTACTATGCCCCCCCCCATCACCCACCAGAGTGGGCTATTTTTTAAGTTTTAACAATTACTGCATGAATAAAATTGTATTTACAGAAAAGTTACGTCAAATAGGCATACAACATGACATGCGACGTCAGATTTAGATTCAGCGACCTCGAAAACATAAACATGGACAGTTTGGTAAAATTGCTTGAATTTTTCCAATTTTTTTTTCGCCACATTGGATCCGCCATTTTTTATTTAAAAATTCTAAAATTATATTTGGATTCAGAAACTTTAAAAACAAAGACAAAGACAATCCACTTTGTCAAGTGATCATAATATTTCCGATTTGTGTCTTTCCATATTACATTTTCCATCTTTAACCGGATTTTGCTTAAAAAGGAAATGTGTCATACTATTTTCCCTCACAGATTTGAATCCAGCACTGAAAAATCTATCAAATTTAGGACTTTGCAAAAAAATAAACTTTTTTTTCTAGTTCCAGAACTAGGTTTCGAAGACAAATTTGGTCGAAAACCTCACTCTGCGACTCCTAAAATATTTTCTGGTCTCTTAAACTGCAAATAATGCACAAAGAGGAATTTCAGTGAGAAAATGGTAGAGTGAATAATCCCAAAATTCCTGAAGCTTATAAAAAGTAGTGTTTACTGCTGGATCGGAAAGACAGAGCAATTCATTACAGCCGAAGTTCTAAACAAATAAAATCTGGTGAAAAAATAATACTTACGCCCTGAAGAATTGCAGCAATGTCGCCACCGAGCACATTGAAGATGAAGATGAGACGTCCAATGGAAGTAAACATGCAACAAACGAACACAGGAACATGTGTAAAATAGTATATTTAGAATTCGCGTAAATCCGTCCACCCACGATCGCTCGTGAAAGTCATGTTTGTTAAATTCGTTTCGCTGGACTTTGCATGTCTTCATCATTTTGAAGACTATTTAATGTTTATATACTCACGGAAGATGGATCCTAGTGAAGAACAGCACATGAAACAAAAAGGAGAATTTCTTGATTAGACAGGTGAAAATTCATGACCTGTTGAATAGATAAATTTAGGGGTAATAATTCTGGGCGCTGGGAAAATTAGGCAATTCTCTAAAGTTTCTAAAGTGATACATTATAGTCTCAAGTAAAAACATATCATAGTGCAGACGAAGTGCGTATAAATTTTATTGAGTGCTGTTTGAAAAAGAGCATGGGCTTAAAAATTAACGCAAATAAAACAAAAACTATGGTGTTCGAAGGAAATAGTGAGAAAACGCTATACAATATTTTATTAAATGATGAGAGA
>NC_046663.1:63296393-63308693 GCF_010883055.1 Belonocnema kinseyi | reverse complement strand
TACTCCTTTCCCCTGCCGAGTGAGTCACGCCTACCCCGAAAGGGAAATGGCTTAATGGTGTAATAATAATAATAATAATAATAATAATAATAATAATAAAATACAATATATCTCACCCATAACATTATGTGAAACACTTTCTATCCTAAAGGCCTAAAAGCTACATGAAATCCGTCGAACTCCTCTTAGAACCCCTGAAATTTGTGGAGATCCTTTCAAAATCCCTGGAAAACTCGTCAATCTTTTTAATTTTGTTGCAAATTTTTAAAACCTTTGAAATATTATAATTTCGTTTGAAATTACATAAATGCCCGAATTCCATTGAAATTCTTAGAAATCCCGAGAATTTTTTTGACATTTCATTTCATTTATTTCCTAAAGTGCTCTAGAAATCAGTTAGAATAACACAAAATCTGATAAGTTCCTTTAAAATATGATAATTTCGCTTGAAATCCTATAAATCCCTGAACTGCTTACAAATCTTTCAAAATACCAAGAATTCCCAGGAAATTAAATTTAATCCTTAAATTTCTCTATAAATCCATTAGAATGATATAAAATTTTACAATTTCCTTTCAAATCTTATAATTTCCTTAAAAGTCCTATAAATCACTCAATCCGTAGCAACCTTTAGAAATTCTGAGAATTTCCTGGAAATTTAATTTAATTTATTCTCTAAATTGCTCTAGAAATCCATGATAATCACATCGGAACTTATAATTTCCTTTGAAGTATTATAATATTGTTTGAAATCCGAAAAATTCCTGAAATCCGTAGAAATCTTTAGATATTCCAAACATTTTCTTGACGTTTCATTTAACTTATTCCATAAAGTTCTCTAGGTAACCGTTAGAATCACAAAAAATCTCATAATTTCCTTTGAAATCTTATAATTTCGTTTGAAATCCTGTAAATCCCTGAAATCCGTGGAAATCTTTAGAAATCCGAAGAATTTGCTGGGCGTTTCATTTCATGTATTCCCTAAGGTTCTCTAGCAATCGGTTCGAATCATGTAAAATATTATAATTTCAATTGCAAACTTCTAATTTCTTTTGAAATCTTAGAATTTCGTTTGAAGTCTTATAAATCCCTAATTTCCATTAAAATTTTTAGAAATCCCAAGAATTTCCTTGAAATTTAATTTAATTTATTCGCTGAAATTCTCTAGAAATGCGGTAGAATCACATAATTCTTATAATTCCCCTTAAAATCTTATAATTTCCTTTGGGGTCTTATAATTTCGTTTAAAATCCTATAAATCTCTAAAATCCATAAAAATCTTTAGAAATCCCAAGAATTTCCTTGAAATTCAATTTAATTTATTTGCTTAAGTTCTCTAAAAATCCGTTAGAAGCACATAAAATCTTATAATTTCTTTTGAAATCCTACATAAATCCCTGAAATCAGTAGAAATATTTTTAAATCCACTGAAATCTATTTAAAGCAACTGAAATCTGTTGACAACCTCTCAAAATTCCTGGAAAACTCGTCAACCTTTTTTAATTTTCCTCACATTTTTTAAATACTTAGAAACCTTATAATTTCTTCTACAATCTTATGATTTCCATAAAAAAACGTGAAATCGTTAGAAATCATTCCTTCAGGAATTCCTTTAAATTTTATATAATTAATTCTTTAAAGTTTTAAGGGATTTTTCAGAATCACATAATCCCTTATAATCTTATAATTTCTTTTAAAATCCTATCAGAATCTCCTAAATATGATGAACTCCATTGAAATCCTTGAAATATTCAAATAACAAACGGAAATATATTAAAAGCCCTGAAAACTATTGAGATCCTCTCGAAATTCCTGGAAAACTCGCCAATCTTTTTAAATCCCTTGAAACCTGTAAAAAACCTTGAAACCTTTAAAATCCTTTAAGATCTAATAAAGCCCTTGAAATTATTTGAAAATCCTTACAATTTGTTTAATTTCGTTCAATTCTCTGGAATCTGTTAAAATACCCTGAATTTTTGATTGTGTCCTTGTACCCTTAATTGAAATACTTTGAAGTTCTCTAAAAATATCCCTTAAATCTTGTGAAATCCCTAATAATTCCACAAATATAGAATAATATCTTCCAAAATTCCTTCAATCCATATTAAATCTTTAAAATCCCCTGAAAACCTTTAAAACCGCATAAAATCTAATAAAACCCCTTGAAATTCCTTGTAATCTTTTAGAATATTCGTAAAGCATTGAAATCCATTGGAATCTTTTAAATCTAATAAAGTCTATTTAAAACCCTAGAATTATGTTAAAAACAGTTAGAATCCTTGAAAAACTCTAGAATTTTTTTTAATCCCTTAAAATCCATAGAAATTTTTAACAACTTTATGGAATATTTATATTTCTTTTAAAATCTTATGAATCCCACAAAAATGTTACACTTTCTTGAAATTCGGAATATGCCGTACAATTTTAAATCCTTGGAATTTGATGAAATAATTTGAAATTCCTTTGAAATTTTTCCATCTCGTGAAAATCCCTGGAAATCTTTAGAAGTCCCTTAAAATTTCTTTCCATTTTATTAACTCCCTGAAGTTATCTAGAAATTCTCTAATTACTCCTAAAATTCCTTAACATTTGAAACCTTTCGCACTTTTTCAAAATCCTTGTCATTTTTGTAATCTTTTAAAAATTTTGGAATCTTGTAAAATCCCATAAATATTTTTAAATAATCTCGAAGCTTTTAAAACCCTATAAAATCTATTTGAGTTTCTGAAATCGGTTAAAATCATACAAATCCCCTTGGAATCTGTTACAATCTCGTAAAATTGGTATAAATTTCTAAAAAAACAGAAAACCTTTAAAATTCTGATTTTTTAGAAGGTGGTTGTTGTTTTTACCAATCTAGCGAAGAGTTTGAAAAACATAGTTAAAGGCATTAGCGATCAATTTGAGAAAATAGTACCACTTGTGTAATTTTTGTTAAAATAGTAGCAAAATAGTAGCATCATTAAAGAAAGGGCCAAAAAGATTCTAATTTTCAATTTCATTGAACCATAACTTTCATGAAATGAAGAACGAGTACAAGTACTGGAATCCGGTTTGGTAAACACGTATCGCTTTTTTAAATTTAATTTTTACCTTTTTTATGGGTTCTTTAACTTTTCTCTTCATTTCTGTTGGCAAAAACGTTTACTTTGTAATTTCTCCTGCACGCAATCTCGGGTGGCTGTTTTCTTTTAGCCAACCTCGTCGAATACTATATACATGCAGGTGATGAGCATCATACTTATTGCCAAGCTATTATGCACGCAAAAACTATAATTGGAATGTAATCACCGATGCAGTTCTGCGGCCAAACAGTGATTCGATTAATTTGTTTCCTTCAGGCCTACTTTTAAAATAAATTATATACTGCATATATTTTTTTCAAAATTCCCTTGATTTTTCCGTGACAGTTTTTCATTTTCCTTGAACGTTAATTCAAACAAAAATTTCAAATTTATTATATCTATTTGAAAAAAAAAGATTACTTTTAAAAAGAATTGCGAAATTTCAACCTATCATGACGAATTGTCAACCAAAAGGTTGAATTTTGCAGGAAAAAAAGATTAAACTCCAACCAGAAACATCTGAATTTTCAACCAAATAACTTAATTCTTCAAAAGACAGTTTAATGTTCAACAAAAAATATGAATTTTCAAACCTAAAGGACGAATTTCCCGTCCAAATAACGAATGTTCAATAAACCGTTTCAATTTTCGACCAACGAAAAATAACCTTTTTAAAAAATACTTAATTTTTCAAAACAAAACATTAAAATTCAATCAAGATGAGTTGAATTAAAAAACAAAAGATTAATTCTCAAAGAAAAATATAATATTTAATATTTCTACCAAGAAATAACGTATTTTTAATATAATAATAAAATTGTAAATCAAATTGATCAATTTTCCATAAAGCAGTTCAATTTTCGTCTAAAAAAGATGAATTTTTAAAAAATATTTTAATTTTCAAACCAAAAAATTAGACTTCAACCAAAAAAGTTGAATTTTCAACAAAAAGATTATTTCTGAACGAGAAATATAATAGTTGATATTTCACCAAGAAAAAAATGAATTTTTAACAAAACAGTTCAATATTAAACCAAAGAGAGGAATTTCCTATAGAATAAATAAATTTTTGAAAAACAGTTGAATTTTTAAACAAACACAAAAAATAATTTTCTACCAAGAAAGATGAATGTTCAACAAAATACAAAATCTTCAAATAAATAGTGGAATTTTTAACTAAACAAAGCACATTTTTAAAACAAAAGACGAATTTGGAAATAAAAAAGGCCAATTTTCAACCAAAAATAGAAGTTATTTTTCATTTAAAAAATGAAGTTTCAATCAAAAAAGTATTTTCAACAAAACAATTTAATTTTTGAAAAAAAGATTACTTTTTAGCTGCATTAGTGAATTTTCAACCTAAAAAAATGAATTTCCCACCAAATGGTCGAATTTCGAACTAAACAAGATCAAAGTTGAATTTTCAATGAAAAAGATGAATTTTGAACGAAAAAGATAAATTTTTAATTTAAAAGGAGGAATGTTCTTCTCAATAAACAAATGTGCAACAAAAAATTCAATTTTCGAATAAAATGAACAAATTTCACAAAATATTTAAACCTTCAACAAAATAGATGAATTTTTAACTAAATAGTTGGATCTTTAACCTGTAAAGATGAATAAAATTCTCGACTAAGAAAACGAATTTTCAAACAAAACACACAAATTTTCAAACAAATCGTTGAATTTTTAACTTAAATAGATGAACTTTTGAAAAAAGAGATGAATTTTAAATCGCAAATGAAGAAGTTACATCTTAAATCTTCAGTAAACAAAATTATCATTTAGTTTTCTAGTAAAAAGAGGAATTTTCAACTAAAAAAAATTAAATTTTCAACCAAAAATGAAACAGCTTTCAGTTGAAAAAATGAATATAAACGAAGAAATTAGTTTATAACAAAGTAGTTGAAGTCTCAACCAACGAGAAGAATTTTCAACCGAAATAATGAACCTTCAATTGGAATAGTTAAATGTTCAGTTGAAAAAAATATTTTCCACTCGAAGCAAAACAAATTTTCAACCAAAAAATATGAATTCTAAGCAAATAATGTAAAAGTACGTATTTCAACCAAAAAAACGATTTTAGTTTTAAATGCAAACGGGCTAAATTCAACCGAGAAAGCCCAATTTTGAAATACAATCCACGGTAAAAAAATTGAGCAGTGACAGGAATATTATTCCTTATTATAGCTAAACAATTAGCTCAAAACGAACAAAAGAATTGAGAAAGTTCCGTGGATTAGTGAAAATTAATATCTTTGACCATTTTTCAATATACACCAAACTCTCGCCTTCAGTCACTCCGTTCTCGGCCTTCTTAGAACTGCTGGCTCACGCAGTTTCTCAGTGAGTAGGGGGAGATCGGTTGCGACATTATATATATAGATATATATTCCAATTGGAAGCGAGTCAGGCGGCCCTCACTGTTTACATTTCTATCCCCCCGAAATTAGTCCAAGGCCAATTGAAGTCTAATATAAAAGTAAAATATGAATCATTAACTAAAATGGTGCACAAATTTATAATATGATGGTAAATATAGAAATAGAAAAAATTACAATACCTTAAGTCATTATGTAGAAGTTTATTAATTGAAATCGAAAGTTTTTGAGTCGTTAAGTGATAAAATTAAAAGGATGTCAAGGTATGTACCCTCCGTCTCCATCTTACTAAATGAGTACTCGTTGTAATTAGAACATTTGCCAAGCGAATGACGCCTTGGCGCATGCGTAGTAACACTTCCAAAAGAATCATAGGCGTAAGCACCAGTTCTTTTTATTCTACCTAAAGATAAGATCAATCTGACAGTTTCACACTTTGATTCTTACCACAATAGATTACAATTTAAGTTTGATATTGAAAGCAAAAAGTCTATTAATTTTTTGAATTTACAACTTCTCCGAGATGATAATAACTTTATCATTACAAATTGATTTAGGAAAGCAACTTATTCTGAAAGATTTCTTAATTTTTTATCCAACCACCCTATCCAACATAAAATAGGAATTGTTAAAAACCTAGTCGATGCCGCTATTCTACTTTCAGAAAATACTTTCCACTTAGATAACTTGCAAATTGTCCAAAAATACTTATGGTATAATAATTATCCTAATGAATTTATACAGAAACATATTAAAAAAAGACTTTCAGAATTAGATTTGAAAAAAAACCAAGCTTCTAACGACACTGTTGATAGAATCATCACTGTAAAACAAGAGATCATATCCACACCTTTCGTGGGGACTATTTCTCAAAATTTTAAAAGGCTATTGAATAAATTTAAAATAAAAACTGTTTCTAGAGTCGATTTCAAGCTAAATAAATTTATTAAATTATGTGAAGATAAAATAGATACTTTAGATCCATGTAGTGTAGTTTATAGAATCACTTGTGTTTGTACAAGGACCTATGTAGGAGAAACAAAATTCGCCATACGAATTAGAATAAAGGAACATAAAAATAACATCAACCATGTGGAAAAAAATCACAAAGTCATAGCTAAATATTTGGTTCAATGCCATGGAAAAGATCCGACTGTCATTAAATGGGATGAAGTTGAAATCCTACATGTCGAACCTAATTTTTATAAGCCTGTCTTTGCTGAAATGGTTTTCATTAAAAAAGAAGGCGAAAACTGTCTCAACAAAGTAACTGATTTAGATTTTTTCAACGATTCTTACAACATGATTTTAGATTCCTCATGTTACGTTGACACCTATTTTGTGTCTATTTATAGTCTATCTACATTTTACTCTGTGAACTATATACTACTTCGAATTTCTAACCATTGTTCAGTTACTCTATTTCTATGCAATCACATATATTTGATTATACAGTATAACTAGTGTTTACGCCTATAATACTTTTGGAAGTGCTACTACGCATGCGCCAAGGCAAATATCTAATTACAACGAGTACTCATTTAGTAAGATGGAGACGGAGGGTACACACCCTGTCATCCTTTTAATTTTATTATTTAACGACTCAAAAATTTTCGATTTCGGTTTATAAACTTCTACATAATGACTTAAGGTATTGTAATTTTTACTATTTCTATGATTACTATCATATTATAAATTATATTTATAATAATATTAAGAATAGGCGTCTCAAGGAATAATCGTAAGAACACTGGTCCATTATGGGATCAGCGAAATGAAATGGCGACAGTCTGATCGGGAGCAGTGTCCGTTCACATTTACTTCACACAATTTATACGCTTTTTACCAGTTAAAATGTGTGGTAACTATATTGAAATGTGAAGAACCTCGAGGAAAAAAATAAACTTGACCTCTAACTGCATTATACGAATTTCAGAGAAATTCATTATCTCGATACCAGACGAAAAATTGGTTACTGTAAGTTAATATATTTCTATAACAATTAAATGTTTTTCTAATCTAACGTTAATAAAATTATACACAATCTGTCGAAAACAATAAATTCTCGTACTAAGCAACTTTTTAAAAATTGCTGATGTACGAAAACAATTTATATAAAATAACTAAATGTTTAACTCGAACTAACTAAACGTTTTACCTAATCTAAACGGACACTTTCTTTGAGTTTAATATACAGTAGACTCTACGACACTTCTCGTTTTCGGGGCTCTAGGGGAAGTGAACACGAAGTGTCAGAATACCCTCTCCCCTGCGACATGCGAGAGCCACGTGACGCGCGCGCGAATTTAAACGCTCTCAAGCGCCATATAGTTTTGTCAAACATGTTCGGTGAAAGCAAACCTTCCCTTCAGTGGCACCGGAACGAAAATCTTTTTGGGTAGCATTCTAAATTTCGGAAATTCTCATTTTTCAGTTTGATTTTTAACTGTAGAAGTTTCAGTGAAACTTATCGAATTTATAATTATTTCTGGAGAAAGAAAATGTTTTAGAAGTTACGAATTCGAATTTAAAAATTAATCGACTTCAGAGTTTCATAAATTCCAAGTTTTAAATTCAAAAATTTTAAAGAATTTCAGTAAACTTAATTGCGGAATTTTTGAATATGTAAACTTTGAAAGAATTTGCTGAGAGATAGAAATTTTACGTATTTTTCTTGGCAGCTCCATTGAAATTCTATTTTAAAAAATGTCACAATATAGGTTAATAGGCATTTGGTAAACAGTTTGACAAAACAAAAGATATGCCGCCTTGTTCGGCGTATTTTAATATTTAGACATACCTTTACAGGATGAATTTATAATTTCCAGTGCGCGACAATATTGAAAATTCCACTGTGAAGCACAAAAGATCACACGAGCCTATATAAAGTCGCCCTAACCTAAACGTAAAGTTCCGCTCTAGAATTTTCGAGAGTCTAGCCGCATTCGGCTGGGTCCGTATCATGTCACATGCGGAAAGTCTCGCTGCGGCGAGTCTCACCTGCGGCATGTCACATCTGCGGAATGTCTCATCTGCGGTAAGTCACAACCGCGGCATGTCACATCTACGGCATGCCTCATCTGCGGCATGTCACAATTGCGGCATCTCTACTCAGCGGCTTCTCTCCCGCGCGGCATTTCTCACTGTGAAATTAACAATTTTGCCGCATCTCTCACCAGTAAAAATTTTCCAAGTGGCATCTCTCCCTTCCAAAAAATGTTTAATGTCCAACTAAAAATGGCTAAACTGAGGCAAGTCTCCCTGGACTAATTGTCTTCGCTGTGGCATCTCTACCCCAGAAAATATTTTCGGGTTCATATTAAAATATTAAAACTGCGGCAAGCCTTCCGGAACTAATTGTCACATCTGCGGCATCTCCCACCAGCGAAAAGTCTCCGCAGTGGCATCTCTCATCCGTGGAAGAATGTTCAAATCCACATCAAGTGGCAAAAGTGTGGCAAGTCTCTCACGACTGATTGTCACACCTGCGGCATCTCTCGCCCGAGGCAAGACTCCCCAGCGGCATCTCCCATTCGGGAAAAATTTTCCAATCCACATCAAACTGCCAAAAGTGAGGAAAGTCTCCCGGGATTAATTGTCACATTCGCGGCATCTGCCATCAGCGGCAAGTCTTCCCAGCGGCATCTCTCCCCCAAGAAATATTTTTAAGCAATTCCAAAGATGACGTAACTGCGGCAATCCTCCCCAGCAGCATCTCTCTCCCGAAAAAACTTGTTAAGTACTTCCAAAGGTGGAACAACTACGGCAAGTCTCTCCAGCGGCATCTCTCCCCCACGAAAATTTTGTAAGAACTTCTAAAAATGGAAAAACTGCGGCAAGTCTACCCAGCGACATCTATCACCCAAGAAAATTTGTTCAGTACTTCCAAACATGGTAAAAATTTGGCAAGTCTCCCCAGCGGCATCTCTCTCGCAAGAAAATTTTGTAAGGACTTTCAAAAATGGCAAAAGTGCGGCAAGTCTCCCCAGCGGCATCTCTTCCCCAAGAAAATTGTTTAGGAACTTCTAAAAATGGCAAAAGTGCGGCAAGTCTCTCCAGCGGCATCTCTCCCCCAACAAAGTTTTTTGCAGTTTTGAAGATGACAAAAATGAGGAAAGTCTCCCCAGCGGCATCTCTCTCCCAAAAAAGTTTTGTAAGAACTTCTAAAAATGGCAAAAGTGCGGAAAGTCACTCCAGGGGCATCTATTCCCCAACACATTTTCTAAGTAGTTTTAAAGATGGCAAAAATACGACAAGTCTCCCCGGCGGTATCCCTCCCCCATGAATATTTTTTAAGAACTTCTAAAAATGGCAAAAGTGCGGCAAGTCTTCCCAGCGGTATCTCTACCAACAAATTTTCTAAGTAGTTTTATAGATGGCAAAAATGCGGCAAGTTTCCAAAGCGGCATCTCTCCGCCATGATTATTTTTAAAGAACTTCTAAAAATGGCTAAAGTGCGGCAAGTCTCCCCAGCGACATCTCTTTTCCAAGAAAATGTTGTAAGAACTTCTTAAAATGGCAACAGTGTGGCAAGTCTCCCCAGTGGCATCTCTTCTCCAACAAATTTTCTAAGTAGTTTTAAAGATGGCAAAAACGCGGAAAGTCTAAGGAAAGTCTAAGGATGGTAAAACTGTAGCTAGTCTCCCTAGCGGCATCTCTATTCCTATACAATTTTTGTTAACTACTTCCAAAGATGGAAAAATTGCGGCAAGGCAGATAAAAAAACTGTTGGCGAGGCTTGCCGAATTTTTGCCATATTTAAAACTACTTAGAAAAATTGTTGGGGGAGAGATTCCGCTGGGGAGACTTGCCGCACTTTAGCCATTCTTAGAAGTTTCTAAAAAAATAATCATGGGGGAGAGATGCCCCTGGGGAGACTTGCCGCGTTTTTGCCATCTTGAAAACTACTCAGAAAGTTTGTTGTGGGAGAGATGCTGCTGGGGAGACTTGCCGCACTTTTGCCATCTTTAAAACTACTTAGAAAATTTTTTGGGAGAGAGACGCCGCTTGAGAGACTTGCCGCACTTTTTCCATTTTTAGAAGTCCTCAAAAAATTTACGTGGGGAAAAGATGCCGCTGGGGAGACTTGCCGCAGTTGTTCCACCTTTGGAAGTACTTAACAAGTTTTTTCGGGAGAGAGATGCCGCTGGGGAGGCTTGCCACAGTTACGTCATCTTTGGAAGTGCTTAAAAATATTTCTGAGGGGAGAGATGCCGCTGGGGAGACTTTCCGCTGATTTCAGATGTCGCGACTGTGACAATTAATTCTGGGAAACTTGCCTCACTTTTGCCAGTTTGATGTGGATTGGAAAATTTTCCCCGAATGGGAGATACCGCTGGGGAGTCTTGCCGCCGGCGAGAGATGCTGCAGGTGTGACAATCAGTCGTGAGAGACTTGCCACACTTTTGCCACTTTGATGTGAATTTAAACATCCTTCCACAGGTAAGAGATGCCACTGGGGAGACTTTTCGCTGGTGGGAGATGCTGCAGATGTGACAATTACTTCCGGGAGGCTTGTCGCAGTTTTAATATTTTAATATGAACCCGAAAATATTTTCCGGGGTAGAGATGTCACTACGATGACAATTAGTCCAGGGAGACTTGCCTCAGTTTAGCCATGTTTTTTGGAAGGGAGAGATGCCACTGGGAAAATTTTTACTGGTGAGAGATGCCGCAAAAATTTCAATTTCACAGTGAGAAATGCCGCGCGGGAGAGAAGCCGCTGCGTAGAGATGCCGCAGTTGTGACATGCCGCAGAGGTGACATACCGCAGATGAGACATTCCGCAGATGTGACATGCTACAGAAGAGACATGCCTCAGATGTGACATGCCGCAGGTGAGACTCGCCGCAAAGAGACTTGCCGCATGTAACATGATATGGATCCCATTCGGCCGCGTATGTTTGTGGGTGAAATGAGGCAAGGAGTGGGGGCGAGCGAACAAAGGGGGAATCGGAAAACGAGAAGTGTCTTAGCATGAAGTGTCGTAGAGTCTACTGTAATTCTCGATTCATTCCTTCGTCTCAAAAAAATTTTTTCCGGGTAGTAAAATCCACGACGAAAAAAAGGATTAATTTTCAACCAAACAGTTGCATTTTTCAACAAAAAAAAATCGATATTTTAAACAAAAAAGATGAATTTTTAAACCGAAAAGAGGAATTGTACAAAAAAATGGTTAACTTTTCATATTCAAACACGAGAATTTTAAGGTTGTGACATTTTTAACATAAAATCTTTTATAAACGAAATAAAATAATGCTAAATTAAAATGGTTAAATTTTGAAATTATAGTTGACAGCTATTTAAAGTGCCCCTTCTAGAAATTCCCAGACAAATAAAGTTCCCTTTTTCTGATTTCTAGGCTTCCCTAACCTACAGCCACCCTGTTAGAAAACTCTAACAATGCCGGGTATTCAAAAAAAACAAAACAATTTTATCCTGTTTTTAAAACTTGATGAATATCAAAATCCACAATTAACAAGAAAAATATTCAATTTTGCCTCGAAGGGTGGCAGATTTTGCTATAAAGACGTTCTTGGACCAGTAATTTGTTATGCATGTCTCATGCTGGAATGAAAATTGCATTTAATTCGATGGTGTCCTCAAGCTACGGACTACATAAATATAGATGTTCTGTTTAAAAAACCATTTTCTCGTGTTTAGCATAATATGTAATCAAGGGGACTGAATTGGCTACCGGTTCTTCCTCCTTTTTTGTTCGCTCGAGTTTAACACTGGTAGGATGGATCGAAAATTTTTATAACCAGAAGTTCACTCTCTTCTATGGATCTTCCTTTTTGCAGTTTTTATGATCTCACATTATTCGAGTAGCCAGTATTTTTTCAGGGGGGGGC
>NC_046663.1:63293768-63296293 GCF_010883055.1 Belonocnema kinseyi | reverse complement strand
GGAGGGGCGAAGTAAGAGAAGTATTGGAAAATTAATATAGGGGGAGTGATGAAAAATTATGGAACGGAAAATAGGGGAAATAAGGGTATATGATGGGGGGAGTGGGGGAAGCACGAGAAACAAGAAGAAATGAGGGGAACTTTTTTGAAAGGAATTTTGTAAGGGAGAAATCAGCGGACGGGTAGTAGAGTCAATGAAGGGACGATAAAGTGGAGAAAGTGTGGGTAAGTAAGGAAAGTAGGGGAAATTATTGAAAGTTGGGCAGGATAGTGAGGGAAGTAAAGGGACGGTTAGTAGGGTAGTGAGGGCAAGTAGAGGAGGTAAATTGGTGGTTGGGAAAGGAAAGTAGGTGAAAGGGAGAGTTAGCTGGGGCAGTGAGGAGATACGAGAGTAGAGGAGGAGGAAATTGAAAATAAAGGGGAAGCGAATGGTGGAGTGAAAGAAGGTAAGTAGGTATGGAGAGGGGAAAGTGGGGGGAGCAGGGTTTAGGAAAGTATGAAAGGGCAAGGTTTTAACGACTCAATTAACGTCTTAATAGGGTAAGAAATCCTTTTTTGTAGGTGCACAGCGGCTATTTTGACTAATTTTTTGTTTGTTTTTAATATCTTCGTTCGCTCAAAATGCAGTTGTATAGTTTCTTCATCAGGACGGCAGTGTAATGAATAAAAGGGGAAAAATTTAACCCGTAGAAAGTATAATAATGGAATAAAAATGAGTATAAAAGATGAAAAAAATAGCAGAAGTTGATGTGCAGGAAAGAACATGGCTACTAGTTCCCGGTGGAACGGGTGTACCAACTAATAAACGTTTGTAGGGGGCTTATAAAAAGCATGGAAACCGACCGCGGAACGCGGAGGAGTAACTAAATGGCGAGGATAACGGCTGCTCGCCACAAGATCGCCGCCAGCTCCCATCGGAGTTTTAACTTTTTAATAATAAAGCGAGGGAGTATCATCACGTTGGTGGGTTATGATAGTAAGTAAGAGGGAGGACGGAAAATTACCCAGAGGTAGAGGATGAGAGCAACTCGGGTCGGGGACTCCCCTTTCTTTATACTCCGCAAACCGCAGTACAGGCACCGCCGAGATTGATTATTATTGTTATTACTATTATTATTTTTACTCACCTCGATACCTTGATCCTCACACGTCCAACCGATTCTCTTCTAAGCACGTTGCAAACTCATTAGGGTCAACTGATCTCGTAGGCAACTTTGTCTCGTGCTTCTGTCTCTATTACCGATTTTAAATTACAGCTTTTCAAACGATTTTTGTCTTTATTTTTCAAGAGAAAGAAAGTTGGTTAGGAGCCATCCTTTAATAACACATTTTCTTCTAATTTTTTACCCTTTCCTGCTCCATGCAACAAGTTTAAAAAAAGTGGTTTGCGCCCCCTCAACTATGTTGTGTAATTTTTTAATATATTTTCAGCCATGTCTTATTAAAATACAATTTACTTTCTTACTACCCGATACACCCGAATTGCCATATAACTGGAAGTTATTATAAAATAGTAAGGACTGAACACTACTCGAATATTAAAGCGCAAAAAAACGACGTCATCTAGCAGCAAAAGCTTTATGCAAAACTTAATTTTTTCATTTTTTAGGTTTTTGTAATCCCGGGAAGTAGGGGGAATGAGGGAAAATGAGAAAATGGGCAGAGAGGGGAAATGAGTGCCCGGAAAAAATCAGGGAAATTAGAACTGGGAAAGTAGGGGAAATGAAGGTAGGGTTAAGGAGGAAAGGTGTTGAGAAATGAGGGGAGTGGAAGTAAGGGTAAATGATGGGAGGGTAGGTAGGAGAAGAGTTAGGATCCAGGGGAAGTGAGAGAAAATGAGGGGGTAGGTGAAGTTAAGTGAAATGTGGGAGGTGTGAGGAAAATGTGGGTTAGAGGTTATTAGGTTACTAGGTTAGTGCGGGAGAGTAGTGGTGAAAAATTAGGACTAGGGAAGAGAAGTGAGGGAATGTGAGCGTTAAATGGGAAAGTGAGGAGTGGGGGAAGTAGAGAAGATAGAAATTGTGAATTGTCTGGTTTAAAGATTTCAAGATTGACTAATAATTATAAACGTAGTGTTAAAAACTAAATGATTTGAAAGGAAAAAGTTAAACATTGGGTTGTTTAAAATCATGATAGATAAAATTAGGAATTTCTAAAATTTATTCCTCAATAATTATATAATTTCTTTAATTTTGTATGGTCACAATTTTAGAGGTCTGAATTTATATTTTCGAACGCTGAATTCTCAATTCTTTCGAATAATGTAAAAAAATTTTAATCTTTACAAATACCTTGAAATATTTGAAAATTTCTCCAAATCTTAGAAATCCCTTAATTCTTGTGAATAAATGCTTTAAAGCTTACACAAAATTTCGTGAATCCCGTGAAATTGCAAAATTACCTTTTTGTGAAATAAAATATTAAATTCATTATTCGCGCTATTTGTTGAGTAATTTAAACCCCTTTGGGACCACGCAAAAAGTATGAAAATCGGCAAATCATTTCTCCGTACAGCCCCCCCCCCCC
>NC_046663.1:63274703-63293668 GCF_010883055.1 Belonocnema kinseyi | reverse complement strand
CCCCCTTCTTCTCAATTCGTTTTCTCTCGCATCTCCTCCATATTTATCCCTCATTCTCTGTCGCTTCTCCCACTTTCCCTCCCGTAATTTATCATAATTTACCCTACCCCCCTAAGTTCCCCACACTAACCCTACTTATTTTAAAGTAAAAACTGACTAAACCCTTCCTGAGACCCCTTGAGTCCGATTTCAAAAAGAATTTTTTTACCTTATTAAAAAGTAAGGTTGAAAAAATTAGAAAATGTACGATAATGTTGCTTTAATAACACGTAATTAATTCAATGTGATTAGTATTAATGTGTAATTATTAAATACACATTTGAGAAACATCATTTGAAAGTTTACAATAAATTAATCAATTATTATAATCAATTTTCCTGTTATAAGTAATGGTAGGTGATTTTTTAATGGCTTTTGATATTAACGAATTGATCTTCGTTTTCAGTCCAACTTAAAATAAAGCAAAAATATTAAAACACGCAAATAAATTTATTTCTTACTGTAATGACCAAATTTTATAAAAAAGTGACCAATTCAAACAATTTTTAAAAGTTTTAGTTACTATAAATTAACGTAAATTTTTGAAAATTTTATAATTGTAATTTCTGATCGTGTTTCGGGTTCGGCAGCGAAACCAAAACTCAACCCGAAATCATTTTGCACATCACTAGTTTTTTTTTCAATTTTGAATAATTTCTAGGTTCTGTTTCTTCTTGCAAAGTTGAAAAATTAAAGTTTTATGTTCAGTTTAATTACAACTTAATTTTTTCCAAATTCGAATCTTTTCTCTTTTAAATCTTATTAGTTGAAAAGTCGTTGAAAAGTCTATCTAATTTGAAGTATTTTCAAAACAAAAAATCTTTATATCCGAAATTTTTGATATTGATAAAAAAGGTAAATTCTTTTTATTTGGCATTTTTCATTCTTGGAGCATTTACGTTGAAATATTGTTAAAGATTGAAATAATTTACTTTAAAAATTGTTAAATTCTAAGCTTTTTTAAATTTTGTACGCTTTCAAACTGTTTTTTTGTTATTCTTCAATGTGATTAAATAAAATTGCTGATTTTAAACTTCTTTCAATTTCATTATATCATAAAGAATTTTGGTGCGATATATAGTGAAAAAAATATATCTACAATAAAGACTTTCATTTGAAAATTATACTTAGAAACAGTAAGATCGCTTTATTAATTTGTTCACATTCCAGTAATCAAGTTTGCCTTTTTTCGATTTCGAATATTATCAACTTTAAATTGGTCAACCAATAAGTATTAAAAATAAAAATAGTATAGTTTTGCAAGACTTTATAAAATAAAAGATGTGAAATCTAAAGCACATAAAATAAATAATAGATATAAATTTATAATGTGCATCGTTAAAAAAAGAGTGTCATTAGTGGTCATTAATGGCGTGAGTCTGAGCCGATTTGATTACAATGTGAATTGCCAGATCAGTCTTTCAATAAAATAAAAAGATGTAATTGTTTTATACTTAAATTCGAATTTAAATTTCGTACGTTCAGAATATTTTGTTTGAATTTCTACATTCTGGAAGAGCCACCAGTTGGAATGCAGCCATAATAAAATAACGAAATTAAGATTCTAGAATTCGAAGAAATGACATTTTTCTCCTTACCTTTTGAACGTATTTCAAATGAAAACCCCCTATAAAGACTAAAAAGGTCCTTTTTCACTTCATGACTTTTCCACGATGTTCGTCTTTTTTAAATACATTCTTTTTTATCCTACGTATGACGCTCGGATGCATAAAACGCAGTATATCGTATCATGCTAGGGTATCAGGGTAATAATATTAGATCGTATTCAGGGATGGCAGAATGTAGAGAACGGAACCAAAGAGCAGGGTGGGCGGAAGATAGGGTGAATGTGAAGGTTTACGATGTGCCAGCGAGTGAAGGCTGGTGGAATATTTTACGACCTACACGACCTATTCGCAAGGTACAAAAAAGAAACCTACTTCACCCAAAGCCTAAACCCACCCTTTTTTCTCAACCGAATATTTTTAGGCAAATATTACATTTTCCTTCTTCATTACTTTTGATTCTACATTCTTATTCCCAATATAATAGTTCTAAAGGAGTGGGACAGAATCGCCAAAATACGGCCAAATGTTCTATTTATTAAGTTTACCATACAAACTTGAAATTCTTAAAATAACATTCTTATATAACTACCAATGTCTTGGTCTACAAATTATTTCGTTGCCTTTTCTTTTGATGTCTTGTAACTCTAGTGACTCTAGTCCAAACTTTTATTTTCTCCCTCCTGATGTAGTTAGGGCGAATCGTAAGCTTTAAAATACATAATATTAGGTGGCGGCCCTGCGGACTTTATCTAAAAAAAATCATGAGTGAATACAATAATGGGTCCTATATGAAATATTTGAAACATTGCATTCTTTTGTATTCCAGTTGAAAAAAAATGCAAATGAGGCGACCGAAATGATTGGACCAGACCTAGAAGAAGGTATGGTGAAACATAATATGTGTAAAGAAGTCCCAGGGATTTCACAATGGTGATTTTTGAATTGGGATAAAAAACTAATGTATTCCATTGTAAGATTGTACATTGTAACTATTGTATTCACTAACGACTTTTGAGGTAAGCCCGCAAGACCGTCATCTATTACATTATGTTTTATAGTTTATTAAAAACCCTTTACTTCTAGTTAGGCCCATTCTTGTACTTTAGCTAGGTTTTCACCAGGGCCTGCTTTAGGTAAAGGGCACAAAATGGCCCAGTCAGGAATTGATTATATCATAAAATGTTGAAAAAGAGTGTTTCAAAAAATTTCAAAGTATTTTAAAAATTTTCAAAGAAGATTTTGAAAGATTTCAAGACAATTTTTTTAATTTTGCAGGATGGAAAAAAATCACGAAAAATTTAAATGATTATAAAATATTATAAGATTTAAGAACTTTAAAAGAATTAAAAAAAAAATGTTCTTAAGATTTCTTGTAAAACTTATTATGGTTTCTTACTTTCTAAACATAACAAAAGATTTCTTTAAATTCCGAAAAAGAGTAGAAGATTTATGTTTCAATTAGGTAAGATTAAAAAATCAAAGACAAAATCGAGTAAATTCTAGAAATATTTAGAAGATTTGTAGAGATTGAAAAAGCATTTTTCACTGTAACGGATTTCTAAAAATGCACATTTTTTCAAATTTTCTTAAAATTCCTAGTAAAATTTGGAAGATTTTAAAGCAATTTTTTCTCATTTAAATGATAATTGTTTTTTAAATCTTTTAGATTCTTTTTAACACATCTGAAATATTCAAAATATTCAAAAATCTTTTCTATTCTTCCCAAGAATCTTACAAAATTTATATTTGTATAAGTTTGAAACGAAGCTGATAATAATTTAGATATTTCTGAGACTAAAAAAATATTTAAAAAGGTAGTGTCATATCAAAATATTGTTTTTGTCCGACAAGTTCGCACATGCGCACTCCGCTGTCGGACCGACATGAAACTTTACGCCCGCTACATGAAACTTTACATTCAATACATAAAACTTTATCCGCGCTACACATGCACTGCACCATCCTGGGATTAAAATATGAAATATAAGGGAAATAAATAAATTCGTACTGTGAAAGCTAGGGAAAAATAATAGAAAATAGGGCTGCGCAATCTGATCTACACGTTTGGTCATTGTACTTTTCCCACATTTTTGCGCAGGAATTTTAAAATTAAAGTTCAAACCATCAATAACTGAAATTTAGTGATTATGACTTCTCTTTTGATAAAACTCTTTCGGCCTTAAAGAAAATATTCTCATCACGTGGCTCATGAGAAAAAAAGTTTAAAAGCAAATTTTAAGATCTAATTTAAAAACAATTTTGTTTAAAAAAAAATCATTGTGCCTTGGTCTTTTATCCAAAAACTTAATTTGTTTATTTTTTATGTCATTTTTCACTATTAAAACAAAAAATACGCATCCTATCAAAAAATAATTATTAACTTCGAACAAGCGCTCGTTCGGATAGAATTTAGTCTCTTCGAGCCCAGCTTGTATCTGATTTGAAGAATTCAACTGCAAAAATGCGCTGGGTCGGATCCAATTTTTATGATTCGATTCGATCTTAGCCCTGGATTAAATCGGAAAATAACCGAATTGGTGAATGCACGCTAATATTCCAAAGGTATTTGAAATATTGCGGATTGGAAAGCCTTGACTTGTGGAAGGCCCTATAGCAACTGAAAGTTAAAACTCGTTTAAACTGTCGTCTGGAATTTCTAATAGAGGCCACCAAGGCTACTTGAGGGCGAGCGAGTGGCTATTAAGATAGCAGAAGACATCATTAATAAAACTCGTCTAACGAATCGTCTGCGGAAGTTCAGAGAAGGTTAGATTCAGTCGCGATAGGTCCTTCTTGCCTTCATTCATAAAGTAGCCTCACCACTGGAACATATTCAATCAAAAGATGATATATGACTGCAGATAATTTTTAGAATCTCGAATATAAAGTACTCTAATAGAAAATCTCCTATTTAGGTCTCCATCAGAAGGTAGACACTTCAATATATTACTCGATTGCAATCTGCTTTACGTGGAAGCTTTTAAGGTCTCCCTCTCTCTTTCTCACTCACGACGTTTGAAAAATATAGGAATGGGTGATTCTTGAAAAAAAATATATTCTCAAAATTAAATTCCCACAACTGAAGTCGTTTGTAAAAAAAGGTCCTGGGTAGCGTTTTGGTCAACATAAAATTAATACGCAAAAAGAGTCTATTGAACGTCCTTTACTGAATTCTGAAATAAAAAGGATATTAATAATTTTTAATTAATCTAAATATTCATTACAAAGTATGTATGTAACGTGAAAAAACAATTATTTAAAAAAAATTTTAATAAAATTAATCATAACACAATTAAGCTAAATTATCAGTAAATGCGAGATAGAAGACTTTGGCAATATTTGAAAAAATATATCTGATTATTAATTCGAAATTACGCCAGTTCACTTTTTTTCTTTTTCTCAAAACCGAGATTTTAGTAGTTAGCAAACAAATCATTTATTTTTAAAACTTTTCAATTATTTAAAACATTATGAAATCTGTTAAAACACTATACCATCTGTAAAATTGTTAAATTTCGTTCTTCAAATTTCTTCAAATCCTTTAAACTCAGTTAAAATGACTTTAAATTCCTTGAAATCCTTTGAAATGTTCGAAATCCATAAGAACTTGGATTCCTTAGAAATCTCTTTAAATTATTTGAAAACTCATAAAATTGTTTTAATTGTTTAAAAATACAAATAAACGCTTTGAAATAATTGAAATCCAATAATATCTTTCACAATCTAAGAAAGTTATGCAGGATCATTTGAAATTCTTTGAAGATTCTTAAAAACATTTGAAATACTTTAAATCTTCGAAATCCTTCAACATCCCTTAAAATCCGGTAATATCCTTTGAAATCTTTAGAAATCCTTGGAATTCTTCAAAATCCAATAAAATGTTTCAGAAATTCGCTGAAATCCCGTAAAAACTCTGAAACTTTTAGAAAATCTGAGAAATATTTTGAAATCCTTGGGAATCTTTCAAGATCTCTGGGGATTCTTCAAAATAATATCTCCAAAAATCTGAGGAAATTATTTAGAATCTCTTGAAATTCTTTGAAGAATCTTCAAAACTTCAGCCATTCTTGGAAATCCTTCAATATCCTCGAAATCCTTCAAAATCCCTTAAAATCCTTTAAAATCTTTAGGAAACCCCTGAAATTCTTTAAACTTCCATAAAATTTCTATAAAATCTTCAAAAAAATTCTGAGTAATCCTTTGAAATTTTTGGAAATCTTTCAAGATCTCTGAAAATCCTTTGAAATACCAAAAATCAAGTAGAACTTGGAACCTTCTAAAATTCGTAAAATCATTTTTAATGTTTAAAGGTACCATTATATCAATCGAAATATTTTGAATAAAAAAAAAATCTCTTAAAAATCTAAGGGGATTATTTGGAATGTCATGAAGATCTTTCAAAACTCTTTAAAATCCAATAAAATTTCTAAAAATCCCGTCAAATTACTCTAAAATCTTCAACAAATTCTGAGAAATCTTTTGAAATCCTTGGAAATCTTTCAAGATCTCTGGAAATCCTTTGAAATACCGAGAATCCAGAAGAACCCTGATTTCTTAAAAAACTGGTAAAATCTTTTTATATGTTAAAAAAATGCCACTAAACCCCCTGAAATGTTTTAAATTCATTTAAAAATTTAAAAATCTGAGGGGATTGTTCAGAAACTCTTGAATGATTTTGAAGACTCCTGAACCCCTTAAAAATTCTTTGAATGCTTGAAATGCTTTAAAATCCAATTCTGTAAAATCCTTTGAAATCTTTTGGAATCTCTTGTGAATCTTTTAAATCCCTAAAAATCGTTTTATCTGGAAATCCTTCCAAAATCTTAGGAATTTCTCAAAATCCTTTAAAATTTCCCAATTTGCCTAAAATCCCATAAAACCTTTCGAAATACTTTTAAATCTTTCGAAATCCTTTGACGTCTCTCAAAATCGTTTGACATTCCGTAAAATTCTTATAAAAATTATATTTTTTGAAAACTATTTAAAAAAATTATTCAAAAAAAAAAAAAAAAAACGTTTAAAAATTAATTCCAAGATCAATTAATCGAATCGAGGTTGTACATCCCTATTGAAACTTAAAAAAATACAGATGCAGCTGATGAGATACAGGACAACCTCTATTTGTTCAAATAATTCAGTTGGAATTGGGGTGAGAGTGGATTCATCAGGGACGTATCAGTGATTGGCATTGCTCTCAGGTGGCGCCTCTGAGCGAAATATGCACCCCGTAGGCAGTTAGGAACCGTGGGCGTATACCGGATGGACCTAATAAATTGTTTGTTGTAATTAAATGAGTTCGAGGGAGTCGTGTACGGGGTATGGGTGGAGTTGTGGGGTGGGGGATCACCCTGTACACCCCATACATGGATGTGTATGTATATAGGAAGGAATAAAGATGAACGGCCTATGGATGGCTGCTATCTGCGCCGTTGGAACAGAAACACGCTCGTGGCGCGACAGCTCCTGACAAATGACGGCCCGAGCGGGCTCTGCCCGCCCCCTTTTACCCCACAACCTACCCCACTGCCTCCGCAAACACCACGCGAATCCATCGTCAACCACCCTCGAAGCGCGCGCCACAACTGGCCCATGATTAAACGGGGAAAACGAAATTGCCAGCCGAATATGCGTGTATATCCTACATGAATGGACATTACTCTACTGGGCAGTCGTGTTACCACGGACAAGTATAATAAACTTGATCGCAATATCGACGCCGATTGGTTCTGTTGAGAAACGTTCACGGAGAAGCTAAAACAGAGAGAGAAAACATTATTTTAAACAAAGAAGACAAGACCTTCAGGTACCTTCAGGTAAAATTATTTGTGATAAATGAAACTGAGGTTCAAATGCGATGACCATTAGTGAAAAATTAGGATTAAGCTCGTAAATATGGTAATTCTGAAGTGTATCAGAGCGGCTTGGTGGGTCGGGAAGATAGCGGCCATTATAATGTGAGCGTACGACGAAAAGGGAATTAGGGGAATCATTTATTAGGCGAGGTGTCCGTCGCAGCTGATATCAGAGTTGGCTATGATTCTCATGCTTCTGTACTATTCAACCATGGTTCCTATTTTCATTTTCAGCATGTTCTAGTGTTCTTGCATTTATTTGATCCTACTAATTATACTTGAAACTAAACAAAGAAATGGTTTTATCAGAAGATTTGGAAGGCCATTGCATAGTTCCGTTTTCTTCCCACGAGATAACTTGGCAGGCGAAAGAACCACTCTATCTTTTTCTTTCCTGCATACCTTATCCAAGCCTATCTCTTTTCATCCCAGCATGGAGCAAGAAACGACGAAGCTCGCGCTCGAGTTATGAATTACAGATTGGTCGCCTTGTACCTGTGTACGATACTTTCTGTCTTCGTATGGCTAAACAAGTTAATATTTGTCAAAACCTGTGACGCGGAGAAAACTCTCCCACGATTCTGCTAATGAATAATAAATGATCCGGATTTTAAATAGAAACTATGAGGAAACCAGGTGTTCATCAGCTTTAAAGAAAAATCTAATAAAGTTCAATTAAAACGTTCTTGATAAATGTTATCAAGACTGGTTGGTGATAATCAAGAGCTACTACAACTAAAAAAAAAAACATGTTGTTGAGTAGATCTATAAAAAAATATTTTTTGTAAACTAATTCCTAGTTCATCAAGTTTAAACAAAAAAATTAATTTAGAGTTGACAAGTCCTTGACAAAATCCATTAAAACTGATCATCAACAGCTTCTAAAACTCAAAAACTTATTATAAATCAGATCTATCAAACCTTGTCTTTAAAATTGCTCTCTAGTTCATCAGGCTTAAAAAATAAAATCATTTGAGTGTAAGTAAAAAGTTCTTGATAAAATCCATCAAGACTGATGATTGCCAAGTAACCACTACAGCCAAAAAGCTTATTGCCAAGTAGATCTATAACTCCGCGTCTTTAAATCCACCTCCTAGACCTAGTTCATCAGGCTTAAGAAGAAACTTATTCAGAGTTAAATTAAAAAGGTTCTTGATCAAACCCATTAAAAGCTATAAAAACAAACAAAAAATATTGTCACGTAAATCTATCAAAACCTGTCTTTAAAACCACTTCCTCATTCCTCCTTCCATAATAAATAATCATGACAGCCATCAACTTCTTCTATTTTAACATCATAAGTTCAGCAACGGTTGCCAAAAACTACCTGTCAAAATGGAATAGAAGACCGAAGACTTTTACTGGATGCGGAATGCAGCGACGCGTGATGGTGATTGTTCTTTACTTCTCTGTGATTGCGGGATCCTTGTTTACGTAATAGGATTGTTCCTAGTCTTGACTCTTGACTTGAAGACGGTTGAAGAAGTGAGCAGTGCCGTTTCCGTGGCGGAAGGGGAATACACCTGCCGTCTCGGCGCCCCGTGGTCAAGCAACATCCGCAGCATCAGCAACGATGAGAACAACGAGGACTACCACCAGCAATCCGACAGTAACAGTAGCCAGTAGCTCGGTTTCTTTCGAGCCGGTCATGCGTCGCGACTATAATTTGAAATAATTTATAAATCCCATTCAATTCAAATTAAGGCTCCACTCTGTCGGATGAATAAAAGATGCGGGATATACAGCGCGCGCAATAATGCTCACGGGGCAAATGGTGCCCCATTATATGCTCATGGCGTGCACGGTGGCTTCAGCGTGCCAGGCTGATGTCCACCTATTTCGAAATAAGGCGCCACCAAGGGATCGGCACTTTGCTTTCTATAGAAGGCACTTAACTTTGAAATTGAAGTTTATTTTAGGAGCAGATAAATAATACTGGCTTGTCTTGACACTGAGAAAACGAGAATGCTGCTAAGAATCCGGAATTGGTTATTTTCAGTAAAAAAGTTCTTTTTGCGCTATAATTATGTCCAAATGCTGACGTCATAACTTAGTAGAAAAACCTTTGAAGACGTTAACAAACATGAATGACAAGATTTACTTTGTTCAGGTCCGGTAGATTATTTTGTACATTTTGAAATATGAGATATTTAAAATTCACTATAATGATTTAATTTTTTTCACATAATTTAAAAACAAAATTTTGTGCTTTGTATGATTTCTGTTCTGGTCAATTAAACATTGGTGTAGGAAATTTATCAGTCGTGCGAATCAAATAATCTATAGCTGTACGCGAATGGGCATGTGTGTGGGAGAAAGCGCAGCGGTAAGACGAATTGAAAGTTGTCGGGATGAAAATGCAATCTTCGCGAAACGCGCGAGCAAATTGATTTTCGTCCTGGATGCTTACTCCGTTCGAACAACCAGAAAGAAAGATGTTTAACGAGAGTGCTTCGTTTCCAACTAATTGCCAGGATAACGGATCGTTCGATTTTTTACGTTCTCCTTATTTTCTGGCTCTCTAGTTAATAAAAAAATATTTTAA
This sequence comes from Belonocnema kinseyi, assembly GCF_010883055.1. Lineage (NCBI taxonomy): Eukaryota > Metazoa > Arthropoda > Insecta > Hymenoptera > Cynipidae > Belonocnema > Belonocnema kinseyi. The sequence goes on along the minus strand of NC_046663.1, from coordinate 63,283,664 downwards.
TTTGCAATGAGAGGGTCAAATTGTAAACTTTAAAGGGGTCTGAAAATCACGTGAGTGGAAAATGGATTTGACAGAAGGTTTATGAAGCGAGTCTACAATTTTGTATTTTTGAGTGTTGGGGGTGCGGATTGGACACGGACGTTAACAGCACTCGTTGTAATGCTTTATAATGCCCTTTATATATAGTCAATTTCAGCACCTCTTTCTATTTCTCTACAACTGCAGGCATTGTGTTGATTTAATTAAAATATTTAACTTGAATTGTTGAAATAATATTTAAAGGTCGCTCAGCGTAATTTTTTCTAAAATGTTTGATCTATCTAAACCTGCTCAACATCAGAATGAAAAGTAAATATCTGGGAGAAAAGATTTTGTAGATCTTCACTTGGGAATCTTGTTAAATTTGATGATCATAATCATAGATGCATGTAAAATGAAATTCATCTTTGATGCTTATCTCTGTTCCATATAAAAAATATTTAACCCCTACCTCAAAATTTATGTTGCCTACATACTCAAGATCACATATCCCTCTTGAACTCTGACAAATCATTGATACTTAAGAGAAGGGAAGGTGTCGACGAGCATGTGTGACAGACTGGAAATAAATCAACGCTTAACGCGCTCTATTTAAAGAACCCCTTTCGCGGGGGTCTCATTCGTATTCTCCTCCAGGGCTACTTAATAGACTTCGGGGTGGCTTCGCCAGTTCCATCGCCTTCGAGCATTATTTCCACGTAGTTTACTCGCTGGATTCAGGCCGAGCTTTGGAGCGTCCCCGATTTTCGCATAAATCAGCCCCTGTCTCTGGCCTCTTTCTCTCCTGGTTCCTCCGGACCAAGGGACCACCCGACCACCTCTCTTTTCTCCCTCCAACCATCAGAGAAAGAGAGAAGAGAAGAGGAAGGGGGAAAGGAGCACTATTTTATTGCCAGCTTAATAAATGGAGGCTCCTTTATTTGCTCGAGACCTGCAGCATCCGCTCCGCAGTTTGCCAACCTGTTTGCTAACAACAAATTAATCGGGTGACGTATCCTTAACTGTGTCTGTATCCTGACTCTTATACGTTTAAGAATCCGTTTTAGTTGAAATGTATGAGTGCATTCGTATGCGAATTCTGCGAGGACGAAAGACGAGTACTGAAAGCGACAGCGGGCGTTCCTTTTCCTTTACCCCTTTGGAAGACCCAGCCTGCTGTTCGTTTCTCTTTCTCCTACGTCCTGTTTTTCTCAGATTTACGCAACTTGACATGCGTTACCTGTGGTGCACAACTCGATGAATAAACACCATGAATGCTGCGAAAAATTTATTTCTCCCTGATCACTTTCAACAGTTTCTTTCTCGGTTGCAAATACTCTTACGAAAGACGACTTCATTTTATAATCCTAACTTATGGATATCAATTCAATATTATCTGTAAGATTGTTCAGTTTCTTACTGAATAGAAGAAATATATATATTTGACAGATCACTTCTTTCAGCTTTTACGAATTTCACTATTTCTCCAAGATAAATATTCTTGACTCCTTAATTTGCTCTTATGAAACTGCCAATACTGTCCTAGAGAATTTGAAGGCTCCTGTACAAGTAGCAAACTCTTGGAGGCACGGGAGCGGAGGAACCGCCAATTAGCTCGAAATAATGAGCGTGCTTTGGCGTCTTTTGTTTTTTCCACCGCCAACCGCCTAGCTAACGGATCGCCCGGAGCGAGAGAGAGCGGGTTGGAGAACCCCGTTCCTGGATTTTACCATCCTCTCAACCACGTCAAAGTAGATTGTTCCCTTGTTGATAATAAGTTACACGGACGCGCAGTTGTTACTTGTTATTAATAAGCTGCACGCCGGAAGGATACTAAGGAAGATTCTGCGAGGGTAGATAAAAGAACCAAAAGGATTCAAATTTAAGTTCCTAACGAATGATCCTAATGAGAGACCCAAATAAACGACCAAACTGAAGACTGATGAGTTTGCTCAATATTATTATCAGCTTCCATTTGAGGACAAAAACTGATTTGTATATTTTGCACGAAAGGGATACATGGAGACTCATGAATGATTGATGATTGAAATTAAAAAGGAAGTTGAGGCCTCGTGATTCTGAGCAAAAGCAAAGGTAACCTGGAAGTACCTGTGCGGCTATACAAACAGACCGAACCTGTATAGACTTCAGCGACCTGCAGAAGCCGGTGCTCAGGGGACTGGGCAAAAAGTAAGCGGCGCGATCGAGTGAGAACGATTCAATCAGGAGCCACATAAATCTCCTCCCTGTGGACATCCTGGGCCTGGTCCCTCCTTTCTCCTCCACCATGCCATACCATACCATCCTTTCTTTCCAACGTTCTTGGGTCCAGAGAGGGCTTTGGTCAGACCTCTGGCTCCTGGTTCCGCTTCTCTCTCTCGCTTGTTCTTGAAATCTGTCTTGCTTTTTCTTCTCCTTTCCGCTTCCCTTGGTATCCAGACACAAGGCTTGGTATTAATTATGCGCCGTGCGCGCTCGTGGGCATTCCACGGCCGGTACCAGTATTTGCGGGCATTGTTAATCCGAGCTCTTCGTCTGCTACCGTTCCGTTTGTTCATCCTCGCGTTCTCATCCCCCTTCACTATCGCCTCTAAGGGATTCAATTATTTCCCTGATCATTACTAATGTTGAAAAATTTCGCCGTGATGCGCAGAGGAATCAGTTTCAAATTCATCAGTTCCTTTATTATTATTCATTCATTCAGGTTGAGCAATCTTTATTATTGCGCCCAACTCTTTTTGCTTGGAACCATTAGCTGAAACAAATTAAATCAGAGATCCTATATATTCGGAACTTAAGATCAATTCTAGCTCTTTTCCCATTACATGAATTCCCGCTGGAATAGCATTTCTCATAAGTTCTCCTTTTTCGAATACCAAACCCCGTGAAAGAAGAAAAATCGCCTCATAGTCCTCAGGGAGAAGATCAAGTTCCTCGTGTGGCAGCGATGGCAGTTAGTATGTTGGCTGTGCGTATAATGCACGATAAGTATCACGACACATGTCGGCATAAGTGCTGCAATCAATAACAGGAGGTTCGTCTTATAACGCGGCTGGACGTTAAGAGCTGCCGTAGGAGAGAAGTCCCACTTTCAATGTAAATTGATACTCAAGTCTGTGTGCGAGTTCACGTGCCTGGCTCATAATATTCTACCTAAGGACCCACACACGCATCTGCATAATATTCGTACGGCAGGGCGCTTGGACGCTGCTTCCATCGAACAACACCGCGTGATGGTAATGGCTGCGATAATTATTTAGATAACGGAGGATGTATGCTTTCTAGCCCAGCATGAGACCCTTATGCCATCGCTTCCATGGCTTTCAACCCACTCTCGCTGTAAAACATACCTAGATAGAAAAGATTGCATCAAATTTGAGAATAGCCTCATTATTGGATGCTGTTTTTCGATTCCTAATAGAGTATTTAAGTAGAAAATAGAAAACCAATTGCTGTGGAGTTTGAACGTCTGTGACTGATGATGGCTTCAACTTGGATACTAATATCCAACCAACATACCCTTAAAACTCCTAACCCGAAAAATCTGAAGACATTCCTGAAGATTGATCGAATCCTTATTTAAATTCAGCGGGAAATTTTCCTGTTTAGATAGAAGCTTAAGGCTCGACGGGAAACCTAACACTTTAATGTGCCTGGACTTTTTCGATACTCAATCGTAGAATCTGCAGAAGGCTTAACAAATATTTGGAGTGGGCGACTCAAAAGCTGCACCTCTACTTTTTTCTGCAAAAGATCTTTAATCTACAACTTGAATCTTGAATCCTCAATCGATGTTTAATTAATGAGCACCAAGCTCTCGGTGTAATACCCGACGAACCTGCTAACCTCATTATTATTTCCTGACAAAGTGGCTGGAGTGCTTTTTGTCCCGTGGTTCTGTGCGGTAAACGCCGTTAAATAAATGGCACTTTTAAACCGATATATTATGCGGCAGTGCCTGTTCGTCCGCTCGTTCGTGTCCGCCAAGAGTGATGAACTGCTCTGAGCATTACGGGTGGCTGATCCACCGAGTGCTGGATGCACTTCTGCCATTGGACTCATTCGAACCGGGTGGTAGAAAGAGACAACGATATAGCAGGAAGGGTGAATCCTGATGTGAGTGGATGTTTTGACAGCGCCATTGCGCTAATCGGTCTTTCCACTTCGGCCTGACATACGTTCTTCTCTTCCTCTCTCTTTAACCCATTACGCCCTTCGTGGAAACATGGATCTAATTGTCGAGGATAGGAGTTCAAAGCTACATCTTCGCTTTATTTAGAGTTCCTGAATCCTACACGAAAAAAAAACTAAACTCGATTCCCAATACATATATTTCCAACAATGCCAATTTCCTCGCTCAGTTTTTGTTTTGACCTATTACAAAAATTAAGCCTGAAAGAATTCTAGTAGAATTCCTACTACAATCGATTGTTATAACTCCGGCGATTTGTACCTAAACTAAGCAATTTTTTTCTCTGAACCAGCCTTCAGTGTCTAGTCTCCAGGCTGCATTCTAAACTGTTACCAATGGCGAAAATTCATGCAGGGGGTGTATCTATAATCTAGAATCTGGTTTGAAAGGGTGACGAGAGGATTAGAAGATTGTCTGTGTCAGGGTGAGACCTGGTGTTCGAGAAAGGGAAACATGGAGACCGGAATACGAAGGGGACCAGGAGGAAGACGAGAAGAATGAGAGGAGAACCGCAAGAATGTTGAGCCCGGAACAGCGACGAGACATGCGGGGACACGTGTAGGCTGGAAGCTTGATATATACTATAGTTAACCTACGCACGCGAATGTATATACCACTCTTATTCCCCCTGCTCTTTATCTCCCTTAAGTTCTCTTTCATTCTCGCGCCTCGCTCTCGAAAGTCCTTACTTCATTTTCCAGCTGTGCGACACTCGTCAAAGTGACGGCGGTGCCCACCCTGGGCGAAGAGCTTGGCATCCTCTTCCTCGTCGCAAAAAAATATTTGTTTACACCAGGATTAGGGCAACATCCTCGTGACTCACTTAATCTTTGGGTTGTATGCAGACCCTCGACCTGATGAGGAGATTTGCCTTTTCAAAATAAATGGAGATTTAGATCTTAATTTTTTTTATTTCTCTGATGATGCTACTGGTACATCTTGAAGATTCTTTTACTAATTTTTCCAATGTCTATTTTCTCAGTGTAGGAATTTTGAAAACATTAAAAGAGATTGATGAAGTGTGAGGGTAATTGTTCTTTCTTTTATCTATGTCGGGGAGTTCGTCGACGAGAGGATGCTGAGCATGCGAAAAGTCTTTATACGTCGACGACCCGGTTAATTCTGGAGCTCGTCGGCCTGGAAGAGAGACTGAGTCGAAAGAGAGCGAGAAAGAAAAAGAGAGCGAGAACGGGCTCTCGGTGTATATTTATTGGTGACGTTATTTTGGTATTTCGTTACGGCGATGTCACACGCGGGGCCGCGGCCCATTCGATCCGCTGAGTAATCGTAGCCATTAAACACCCTGTCCTCGTGCCGCGCTTCACTATCGCCATCTTTTTTGGGAGGCTGAGCAAGTAAGCACCGGGTATCTAGGGGTAGCGAGGCGTTCGCCGAATCGCTTTGCGAGCAAAATCAAGTCCGACTACTCTAAGAGCGACTCTCTTTAGCAGTGATTGAATGGTTAGGATTCACTCTATGACCGTTACACCGACAATTCTCCCAGTGATGAACTAGTCTCACAGGCTACCTCGAAAAGAACAAAAACGTAGGTGGAAACCCTTGGTACCAGACTCAGGTCTTCGCTCAATTAGCGATTTGCAGCCTCAACGAGATTCTTTAAGTATTTATGTCAGTGTCAGTTGAAGAAGTTGCTAATTGCTTGAAGAATTCCAGAAAGTTCGTTCTTAATGAATAAAATGAAGAAATCCGCTGAATTGAAAACCACTATCAAAAGAACTTTGGAGACCCAGCGATATAAACTAGGTTAAAATTAACTGAGATACTAAGGAAAAAGGGCAAACTAGGTTGATGTTGAAGAGTAAGACGAGTGATGGGACTTGGATGAACATAAATTATCCAGCATCGAGCAGCGGGAAGTGAGTTATTTGCGCTTGAGTGATGGAACGTGCCAGCTGAGGAAAGCCATTGAATAAGCAACCAATAGCGAGCACGCGTCTAACCCTCATCCCTCGTGTCGACTTATGTCACTGCTCGAAAGACTTTGAAGACTTCGCCGTCTGCTTGTCAATCAAACACGCGATACATGATTTCTTAATAGGCCCACACTCCAAAAGCACGCGACGAGTTCCTTCAAACAAGACTAAGGCATTAACTATCCTCATTAAAAATAGTTGATATGCTTCTCAGAAAAGCATTAAATCCACCCTTAAGTCCTAAGATGCTCAAATTTGATCCCAGAGCGTTTAGCGATTCTTCGGAACAAAATTCAAGATGTTTTCCAGCTTAGGAAACTAAGTTTTTCCAGGTCACGTTTTTTCTATATTAAATAATAAAATAAACGTTTGTTGTACATGCAGAAAACGAATAATTGTATTTTTTATTGTACAAAAAATGATAATGAAAGCCGAACCATAAAAAATGCATAATTTTTTAATGAAATATCATTCCATTCCTTGAAAGGTTCTTTACAATTCTATTCATCAGGGTTTTATTCAATATTATATAGAAAATCATTTAATTCAAAGCATGATAAAATGAAAATAATTGTATGCATTATTTTTTAATAATATAATTTACATGAGAACGTGACAAATAGGATTGAAAAGAACCTTTCGAGGAATATAACAAGCTTTTCTAAATTAAAATTAAAGGAAAATTGCAACATGTGCCTAAAGCGGAAGAAAAAAAAACATGCGAATAACTAAATTTAAACAAAAAATTATTACTTCAACTATTTTTTTATTATATACGGTAGGATTTCTCTTCTAAAATTTGTTGCGAAAATCAATTACCCTTTTTTTACGATTTTGGAAATCAAACCAAAGATTAAGTAATATTGGAGTCGAGTTGAACACCCTTAATAATATGTTTTTTTTAATGTCAGTTATAACCCTAACTGGAGTAGGGTTTTCGCGTTTTCCTGGGGATCGTTTAATTTAAAAATGGATAGAATCATTTTTATTTTGTCCTTCTTTGAATTAAATAATATTCTAAATAATGCATAATAAAAATGTGACAAGTAGAATTGTAAAATTCGAAAATTTATTGCAAAAATCAATGGGACCTTTTTTATAGATTTTATAAATCCAGCTAAAGATATAACCCTAACAGATGATGTATATTATTCCATCCTTGGTTTGTATTTTTATTGGAGGACAGCCTTTTTCTTTAAATAATTATTTTTAAAACATTAGCAAAAGAGTAAACACACTTCATTTATAAAAAGATGTAATCCTATTTAAAAAAATCATTCTCTCTGATTTTTATTTTTTGTTCATAATTGAAAAGCCAACGAAAAGTTGAAAATTTCAGAAAAAAACCCGCAACTTTGAGCATTAGTCTAAGAGAATATAGTTATAAGCAATAATCAATTGTTGAAGCGAAAACTTTGTTAACCTGTCTTAATCATTATACTTTACTCTAAGTGAAAAGTTATAAATTTAAGAAGAAACCACAACTTTTTAGAGTTAGTTAAAGAGAATATTGATATTAGGTCGTTGAATCCGAATATTGATATTTGATCGTTGAATCCGAATCCAAAAGCGAAATATTTCTATTACGTCAAGTTTTTGAGAAAATTGAAGCCAAAAGCGTTTTTTGCTTTTAAAAAAACGCACAAGGCGAACTTGACGTTCGAAAGACTTCTAATAGGGCTTAAAGTGAAGTTTTAAGCTTATACTTTAAGATTATTGTACTGAGAAAAAAAAACTTTCGCCGCCTTTCCTGAGCAGTAACAGGTTTTTGTTGCGCGCGCGCTCGCTCACTACTTCTCACCATCTGGGGGAACGCGCGTTCATCAAAAATCTGTTATCGCTCAAAATAGACGACCACATTTTTTAAAATGTAGTCATCTTAAACCATTAGGTTCCACCTTCAATTTGAACCCTATTAGAAGTGCATAAAACGTTCGGTTCGCAATCTAGGCTGTTTAATAAATGGCTTAAAACGATAATTTTCTCAAGAAACATCATCCTTCCATCTTTTAGATCTAGTTGAAAGTCAAAATTTGTTTGATTTTAATTATTGAGGGTTTTCTTCTTCTTTGAATTAAAGAAATTATTTGTTGAATACAGTTTCTTTTTATTATTATTACTATTACACCATTAAGCCACTTCCCTTTCGGGGTAGGCGTGACTCACTCGATAGGGGAAAGGAGTAGTGTGTGGAAGGGATAGAGATTTTTCAGATTCATCCAGAATTCTCGTGCTATTTAAGTAAATAACACGTTCGTTTCGCAACACTCCTCCGACCCAGGTTGCTGAGCAATCTTTCTAGCAATCACCCCAAGCAAAGAATCTCACGAAGTCGTTATGTAAGGTTCCCCACTTGGGTCCATTAGTGGCCAAGGTCTTTTGTTTCAGGCGTCATTCACTCTACTGACACTCTTTTTATTAACTATTTGCCGCCATACTTTCCTGTCCTGGCATACCTCTCTAGCTTTTTTTATGTCTTTATGTCTATGCATTTTTTAATGCAGGCTCTCGTGTTTCTGTGACTTCTTATGTCTCTTCTAAGTAGGGTCTCATTCACACATTCTAACCATTCTTTCCGCGGTCTACCTCTGGGCACGCTGCCATTTACTTTACCTTGATACCCTTGTTTCGTTAGTCGTTCATTTGACATTCTCTCAACATGTCCGAATTATCTTAACCGATTTCTTTCCCATGTGTCTACTAACGTCTCTTCTACACCACATTCTTTTAGAATTATCTCGTTACTTACTTTGTCCATCAGGGTTTTCCCGCATATTATGCGCATGAATCTCATATCAATTGCGTTAATTTTACTCT
>NC_046663.1:63268028-63274603 GCF_010883055.1 Belonocnema kinseyi | reverse complement strand
TTTTGTTTATATCGCTGTGTCCTTTTCAACTTGATAAAAATATTATTTTCGTCTTTATTCAAACAACAGAAAAACGTCTTACGTAATATATGGACAATCCTTTATTCGTCTCTCTAATTCCTCATCTATCTTCCCGTCCCTAGTAAATAAACTGCCAAGGTATATGAACTTATCAACTTGTTCAATTCTCTGATCATTTAATAAAATATTGCATAGTGTTTTCTCACTCTTTCCTTCGAACACCATAGTTTTTGTTTTATTTGCGTTAATTTTGAGGCCCATGCTCTTCATGCTTGCATCTAGTTTATTCAACATTCTTTGTAAGTCTTCGATAGACTCTGCAATATCAACTTTATCATCTGCGAACGCTAACCCATGTACCCTTACTGTTTGGAGATCCACACCTTGAATAATATCGAAACAGTCACTCAGTTTCCCATTCACTCTTACACTCGCTTTGCTACCTGTATATATTGTTTTTATAGCTTGTAGGGTCCATCCATTGACTCCATACTCTTTCAGGACTTCCCAAAGTTTACTTCTATCTACCTTGTCAAAAGCTTTTTCAAATTGCATACTTAGTAACATATAATAATCCATGCTTAAAAAAGTTACAAAAACAAAGTTAAATACCACTTCTGCATGCTTGTGATACCTCTCCACTTTCTATAGGAAGGCTGTTGCATACCAAAATATTTTTTTTGAATTGATATTGTCAGGTTCGCACCTTATGTTGTTTTCAAAACGTGTCCAAAAATCCAGATTGATTTCCAGGTTTTCAAATTTTTTTAAATTCAAGACGAATTCCAGATTTTCAAGGTTTTTGAGGACGCTAGATATCCTGGTACCAGACGATGAGGATGAAAAAGATTGAAACTAATTGAATTCAAAGTAGTCATGTCTTCTTGCTTAGAGTTTGAGGATATTGCAGATCAAATAAGATAGGAATTAATTATTTCAAGAAATTATAAATTTGAGATACGATATGATCAGTTCAGGGAATGGAATGACTAAGTAGTATATTATTACGATATAAAGATGATCTTCAAACGATATGTTATGGAGTAATAGATTTGGAGGTTCTGAATTTCCAAGAGACTTTATTACCTCGAAGGCACTTCCGGTAGTGTAATTATTTCGTGCAAGATTCATAACGCACGTGGCTCTCTGACAGCCAAAAGCTGACGATGAAAGAGACGGAAGAACTCTGGTCGGTGTCTCTGAACTTTTACGATCGACACTACTGCCGTTCTTTCTTACTCTTTGCCGTCGTTTCCAGAGTTAATATTGCCCGATAAAACGACGCCCAGCTTTATAGGATTTCGTGTCTAAGCCGAAGGAAGATACTTTTAAGGTATGGGAAGTCTCTATTCGATTCTAAAATCTACATAGATAGGGTGTCTACCCGAACGATGATTTTAAATTCCCGGCTTTCTCTAAATCAAATGCTAATTTTTTGGGTCAATTTGAAACAGTTCTAAAGATTTTAATGATTTTTAAAGATCTCAACAGATTTGTAAACGTTTTAAAAGATTTCCGAGATTTATGATTTGGAAGAGGGAATAGGGCCTCTTTACTAAAATTCTCTGTCCCACAGTCAAAATTATAATTCATTTAAAAAATACACTGTTCCAACTCAGAATTAGACTAGTACAATATATGAAACCACTTTTAATTTGTATATTAGTGCATTCATTTGAAAGATACATCCCGGTCACTGAATCATATTCCCAGAATCCTCTTTTTTGTCTTAAAAATCTAAAATTTCGGGAAATTTATATAAAAAGAATCTGGAACTTTAAAAAACTTTTTTTAACCGAAGGGAATAACCAGGTAACCATGCAAAAAATGCCCCAAAGGGAATAAAATGTTGAGTCAGCCATTTGAAAGCATACAATAGAAAAAAATCTCAAAACTTGAAATCGTTGGCCGCCATATTGGATGAGTTAGGGGTGGTAACGTCCATTTTTTTCTCTGTTTCTATGTATGGAAAAAATCTGCAAAAATGCACAGAGCATCTTTTAACCATTTGCAACGTGCGTGATTTTTTCAAACAAATTTTGAACGGAAATTCAAAATGAAAAAAAAATTTTCTTTGTATGATAAAACTCAAGTACTATCTCCGCTTTTTTTTACCACAGAATATTCACCCAAAGGGCTATTATTTTTAATTTTTTTAGCTTCTTAAATTTTGACGGATCTTAGTGTAAGCGATTAAAAACAATAATTTTCATAATTGGGTGGTCCAAATTTATAACTGTAAAAATTCAACTTTCCATTTTTTGTGATACGCCCCACTCCAATTTGTCCGTTTTCCGGAAAAAGAAAAAGCGTAATTTTTAAAAATTTTAATCTGTGCCCCCAGGCTTTTCTGATTAACATGGATTTTTCAATGTAAAAAGCTCAATTTTCAAAAAAGTAGAAAAAAGAAGTACTTTTTTAAACTTTTTGTAAATTAAAATATAGTCACTTCTTGAGTTGTAGTAGGAATGGAAACTTCTAAAGTGTCTTCTAAGGGTTTACATTTTTCTTGCACCTTCTTCCCTATTCCTTGACACAGAACCCACACACTTACTTGGTGGTGAGAGGGGGACATACAGTTTAAGGTGGGTTCCGAACCATCAAGAGCAACAGCTTTAAGTACTTAGAGAAAACAACCGTTTTCTCTAGAGGTACTGGTCCCACGACTCTCCGGAGAAGAAAAACTACCTTGCTAGGCTTGTGTTCACCGCATGGGCCGCCGAGGCTCTCTCAGAGTGCGAGGCGGGAATCGAAGCCGCAAGCCGACGGATAGGATCCATAGCCTATACTATAACCCCCACGACCATCGTCCCACTCTTTCTTGAGGAGTATTAGGGATTATTTATGATTTTTTGTAACTAATAATCCTCAATTCTGACACCCCCAATAATATTTTACTGTGCCCGGAAAATGCACAAAAAAATGCAAAATATCATTTTTCTATCAAATTCATCCGAAAGACGGTATTTTTTGGTATTTTTTTAACATGAATTATTTTTAATCGATAAGTGATGAATTTCCAAGTATTTTTCAAATAATTTTTAATTGTTTAAAAAATTACAATTTGTCTAAAGAATTGTTCTCCTTTTTAAACCTTGAAACGTTATTATTTTCCGGAATAAATTATACAAAGTTGATGAATGTCAAGTATTTTGATTTTTGTTTAACATATTTGGTCATTATTTTAACAATTTCCATTGGGTTAAACATTTTTACTCCCTAGAATCGTAAAAAGTTATTATTTTTTGGAAATATTCATTAATGGATATTTTATTTTTTTAACAAATTATTATTGTTTAAATAATATAGGGTATATGTTCTGAGATAAGGAAATTCGGCGAGTATTAGACGACATGACGTAAGAGATTCGAAAAATCTAGACTTTTCTCCACCTTCCCCATATGAACAGACGCAAGTGAATGCTGATTAGTTTTTTAAATAATTGCATTATATCTTAAGCAAAAAAATATTATTCTTAATATTTATTAATTGTATCTTTGACTGCAAAAAAGCATAACTTTTCACGATATACAGACAATTTTTTTTAACTATTCGATTTAAAAAAACATATTTCACTCAAAATTCGTTAATTATGTCATTAATTGCAGAAAAGAATAACTTTTCTCGATTAACAGAAAAAAAATTGTTAAAAAAATTTCTAAATGTCCTCTAGAAAAAAATATTGCTCTCAACATCCGTTAATTGTGACATTAATTCCAGAAAATAATTAGTTTTCTCAATTTAAAGTGGAAAAAATTGTTTAAATAATTACCAAATATCCCTTATGGATATATTCTTCTCAACATTTATTAATTGTGTCATTATTTCCAGAAAAAATAACTTTTTACGATTTTAAAGAGAAACAATTGTTTAAAAACATGAAAATTTATTAACTTTCTATAATTTATCCCGAATGATAATAACTTTTCATGGTTTACAAGCGGAGCAAAAGTACTTTAAAAATCTAAAATTATTTGAAAAATACTTGGAATTTCGTCACTTATCGATTAGAATTAATTCACGTCACTTTGCATTTTTGGTGCATTTACCGGGCACAATAAAAGGGGATTGGGGTGTCAAAATTAAAGGCTGTTTAGTGAAAATTATTAAATAAATAGTTCTAAAGTGGTGACTATAATTTTATTGACAAAAAGTTTATAACAAGTACACCTTATTCGATTTTTTTTAATCAAGCTTTTCCCATTGAAAAGCCCACGTTCATTTCAAAAGTGCGAGGGCACAGGTTAACGTTGAAAAAATTAAGGTATTATTTTTCCAAAAAACGAACGAATGGGGTGGAGGGTTTTCACCAAAAATCATAAGTTAAATTTTTTAAGGTATAAATTTAGACCACCCTGACGTGAAAAAAACGGCAATATTACTTGAGTTCTCTCACACACACGAATTCAAACAAAAATTTTCAGTTTAAATTTCCCGCCAAAATGTGTACAAAAAAATCATGCACTTTGAGAATGATTAGAGGAAGTTCTGTGGATTGTTTCAGATTTTTTATCACCATAGAAAAAGAGAAAAAAAAATAAAAACGAAAATGGACGTTAACACCTCTAGCTCATCCAATATGGCGGCCATTGCACAGTGAGAAAAATGTCTTTTTTGGTTTAAAATAACGTACAGCCCACAAATATTGATCGATTTAGACAAAAAAAATTGAAAAAAAGCTGACAAAAAAATGGCCATTTTTTCTATTTGACGTTCTAGGTGCTTGATAATAACTTCAAAATTGTTCAAATCGCCTAAGTTTCATCGAGTTACATTAGTGAAAGATATTGACATATTATATAACAAACAACAATTTTTATAAACTAATTTTTTGTGGAAAGAATGTTTTTTGTGATTTTCCATAATTTGACGTGTTTTAAGTTATATTGCAAGAAATTTGGATAAAAACAATTTAATAATGAATAAATTTCTTTATGAGATTATTATTGTTATTATTATAAACAAATGCATTAATCAGGCATTTGTCGAATGAAAAATTCGTTTTTTTCTATGTCATTTTTTTACATTAGGAAATTTATGATAATTTTAGAAAAATGCATGTTTTTTTTATTAATCTTATGATTTTGGTAAACAAATTTAATAAAAAAATGCATTATTCGGGAATTTGTCGGCAGGAAAATTCGTTTTTTCAGTGCCCCTCCTTTCAGTTGGGACTATATGACAATTTCTGCAATATTTATAAATAACTGGGAAATTTTATGATTTTTTAAAAGAAATTTAATATAAAAAAGCATATATTAGTCTTTTTAATGGGGATCTACAGAGTAAATTCAAACACAGTCACGATTAGTTTATCAATTTTATGATTTTTTAAATCGAATTTAACAAAGAAACTGCATTATTCAGGCATGTCGAAGGAAATTTATTTTATGTCAGTCTTTTTAATTGGGAACTTAATGATAATTTCATTAACAATCGTACTTTGTTGATAAATTCTATGATGTTGTAAAAAAATGTAATTAAGTATATGCATTATTTTGGAATTTCTCGACGAAAAAGTTTGTTTTCATTCTCAGTCCTTTCAGTTTAAGTTTCTCATTAATTTCATTCTTTTAACAAAGCTGCATCTTCAGGGTAATGTATTTGTTTATTAAATTTGTTTTTAAAACAATATAAAATTTATCACCTAATTATAAATTTTGTAAAAATTATCATGAATTTCCCTATTAAAAAAGTTGTCATAGAAAAAAAAACGATTTTTGGCGTCGACAGATGCCCCAATAATGCATTTGTTTAATTAATTTTTTTAATTCATAAAATTTATCAATGAATCGGGCATTTTTTTGCATTTATCATGAAGTTCCTAATTAAAAAATTTGTCATCGAAAAATTGAATTTTTCATTCGACAAATGCCTTAGCTATGCATTTTAAAAAATTAAATTTGTTTAAAAAACCACAAAATTTATCAACTATTTATGAATGTTGCAGAAATTGTCATGAACTTTCCAACTTAAAGAACTGGTATTGAAAAAGCGAAGTTTTTTGTCGACAAACGCCCGAATAATGCATTTGTTCATTTAATTTGTTTAAAAAAATTTTCTGCAGAAAAAAATATTGGATTAATGCATTTGTTTATTAATATTGATTATATGATTAACAACAATAATCTGAACAAGAAATTTCTTTATCATTATATTGTTTTTATCCAAAATTCATGTTATTGACGAGCACCTTTTTTTAGGAGCTTCTTTTCAATTTTTTGTTGTCTAAATCGGTCAATATTTGTGGGCTGCACGTTTTTTTGAACCAAAAAATTCATTTTTTCCCCACTGCGCATCTGTTTGAAATTTTGGGAAAATTTACTTTTGATTTTATGCTTGCAAATGGCTAAAACAACATTTGATTCCCTTTGGGGGCATTTTTTGCATGCTTACTCATCTATAATCTTTTAAACCGAGCATGTTACCATCCGAGCCACGGCACAAGCGGATAGAAAAGAAATGATTCCTTTCGAGGTGAAGATTCAAATGATTCTTTATTAAATCTTTTATCTGCAGTCAAAAATGAAGGCAGAAGAGAACGTTAGCATTGC
>NC_046663.1:63267621-63268018 GCF_010883055.1 Belonocnema kinseyi | reverse complement strand
CCCATCATCAACGCATAACTCTTTCATGTTTTATTTCAATCGTTCCAATTCCAGGATACTTAGGTCGTTCAAAATGCATTTATGGCAATATAGAAAAGTCCGAAAAACATTGACATTTAAAAAAATATATTTTTCGTGTAAAAAATAAATTTGTTTCGATTTTTTAAATAATAAATTAGAAACTAATATGCATTGCCTTAAACATCAAGACTCATTTTTCCCAACTCTCTTGACACTCTTGTTTCTGTAATGTTATAATGTTGTAAAAATATTCGACCCAAATTTGAAATATATGGATTGGAATTAAAAATTTACATTTTACTTTTTTAATTTCTAAGACGTAAAATGTTATTATATTAAGTTTTAAGTTGCACCAAACTCTCGCTTACAGACACCC
>NC_046663.1:63263818-63267521 GCF_010883055.1 Belonocnema kinseyi | reverse complement strand
ACGAGTCAGGCGGGCCTTCACTGTTTACGCTTCGATCCTCCCGAAATCAGTCCAAAGCTATTTGAAGGCAACCCCCGACACTTGACTGAAAACGAGTGTTGGGTGTATATTTGAAAAATCCAGAGTTTGAAGAGATTTCGTTTCAAAAAATTTTTAGAATTCTCAATATTCGAAAATTTGTCATTATGAATTTTCATATAGTTTTTTTTATATTGTAAAATAAACAGTTGCATTGGGAACGAAAAAATTGATTTTGTACCAAAAAAAAACGAACAATTCACAAAATATAAAAATTTGTAATAAAATATAAATTTTCTACTAATTGGTTTAATTTTAGAACATAAAGTAAAAATTGTCCACAAAACAGTGGAATTTTTAATAAATCATTGGAATTTTTGACGAAATATTTTAATTTTTAGGTAACAAAAATTAATTTTTGACAAAAAAAAAAAGGAATTATGAATTTAAATTATGGATCAACCAAAAAGCTGAGCTTTTATGAAAGATAGTTCAAACTTCAACCAAAGACATTAATTTTTAAACTAAGAACATGAAGTTTCAACAACAAATGTAATAGATGATATTTCAACAACAAAAAAGATTGTAATACGAAATTAAAAATAGCTGGATCTATGCAACAAGAACGAATTTTCAAAAAAATAATAAAATTTTCTATTAAATTGTTCAATTTTAGAATTGAGAATATGAATTTTCTTCATACCAGTTCAATTTTAAGCTAGAAAATTAATTTACTACCAAAAAAAGATTAGATTTTAACCAACAGGCAGCAATTTTTACTACAAAAGGTTAAATTTGTACAGTGACAAATAAATTTCAGTAAATTTGATGAATTTTAAAGAAAATAATTTAATTTTGAACGAAATAATAAAATTTTTAATCGAATATACTATTTTTATTATTTTTGGCATCTGACGTGAGTCAGAGGCTTGTAGATTAATTAATTTCGACACTAAAAGGACCTGAATTCTTTAATTAGAAAGTTTACCCTCTTTAAGTAATCAATTAAGTGTTATTTTAATAAATATAACGGAATTAGATAGATTTTAAACGATTCTAAAGGTTATAAGTTTTTTTTTTAATACAAACAATTTTAATAGTTTGCTCCAAAATGCACTTTCAAATAGTTTGTTCTAAATATTGTAAACGGCCAGACACGTGAACCGCGCGTGCGTTTAGTGCTACTTTAAACAAAAATATTTATTTCTATTTCTAAGTACACCAAACTCTCGCTTTCAGTCACCCCTTCTCAGCATTCTTAGAACTGCTGAGTTCCTCAGTTGCTCAGGGGAGCAGGGAGAGAGCGGTTTCTTCCCGGTTACAGATTTGGGCCAGGCTGAGGGCCCCTACCTGGGGCCTAGCTTGCATTTTGGAGCTTGGGCCCAGCTAGCATAAAAGTTCTCAAAATTTAAGACAGATGGCGTAGTACTATTTTTTTACTCAAACTTTCCAAAGTGGCTATCATTGAAACTAAATTTATAAAAATGCCTAAAATAAAAAGCACTCTATAAGTCGGGAGGCATCGAACAATTTGCAGTATCCTATATTGAAACGGTGGAAGTGCAAGTAAGAACTTCTATTAATTATAAATTATATTTTCACATTAGGATTGCTCGTGATTTCTAACCTCAAATTGAAAATTTGTTTTCGTCGAATTATAAAGTGTACATACATTGTTAATTTATGTAATGATGTTTAAAACTTTAAATTATATCATAAATATGACGGACGTAAAATAAGAAATTATTGTATATAGATTTTGACAGTGCAGATGAAGAAGAATAAGAACCCGGAGAGGTAATGAATGAAATACGGCAATTTGCACATTCGAATAATATTGCAGAAAAAGTTTTAAATTTCAAACTTCTGTAAGTTTATTTGTCAACTTAAATTACAATAAAAAATATTTTTGCGTCATTTCTATTTTCAATTACCAAAATAAAGAATGCAAAGGAATCGATTGTAAACTAGAGCCCAGCCTGGACCAAGCTAGGCAATCAATCCTGACCCTGGCCAGATTTGGCGTTACATTTGAACTTGACCCAGGCTAGATTACCAGGCCAGGGCTTAGTTTTGTCAAGCCTGGGCCCTGCTTGGGCCATGCCAACATTTCGGCACGGTTATTAATTAAGGAATTTTTTAAAGAGGAAATATCCTTGATTGTATGGGAACGATTTACACTATATAAAAATGATTTATTGAGCATTTTTTACGTTTTTTGGGCTTTTTTATATTGATATGAATGTATTTTGAACGACCTAAGTATCCTGGAATTCGAACGATTGGAATGGACCACAGAAGGTCTGCGAGTGGATTGGGATGGGGGGGGGGGGGGGGGGGGGGGGGGGGGGGGGGGGGGGGGGCAATGTTCGGGAGTCAACTGCTCTGCATCGACTCATCGTGAATGGACGTGTCGCATCGGGGAATTCCAGCTATCGATATCTTTCGCGATGGTCGATCTCTTGATTCGCATAGCTTCCGCGGAAGCCTTCGCGATTCGTGCCACTATAGAGACGCGTACCTACCAGCACGCTTCTTGCTAATGGCCTCATTAATTAGCTTCGTTTCGTTAAGCGACGCTCGAAATCTCGACGATGCAGCAGTACAGTAGGGGGGAATTAAGTGAAATAATTAGACAAATTAGGGCAGCGCGGCTGGAAGGGCATCGTTTGTCATTAGGATTCCGCTATTAATTCCTCGTTAATTCCTCCTTTCCTCGTCAAGCAAGATAAACGAGTGGCTCCTCCGACTGGAAACATCACAGAGAGTTACAAAGCTATGTGCCTTTTCCAGGAGAATATCTTCCTTTCCGAAAATCTTCCTGAGAGGTGCGAGTCAAAATTTTACACCTACTTTGAACCTCCAAATCTTTATCATTGCAGATTTTACGAGGTTATGAGAATGTAAAATGTTTGAAAGGAATCAAGAAATATTTCATAAATTTTTGAAAACTTCCAAGTTTCGAAATATTTGTGAACTATATAAAACATCATAAATTTCTAGAAATATTTTTAACTGGCTCGAGTTTCTCTTGACCTTTTAATGACCAATGTTGCAGATGAGCAACATTCACTATTTTCAATTTTCCTCACTTGCAGGTAGCGAGCTTAGAATTCCGCAAAATCAATGGGTACATTAAATCAAAGTCGACTATTCTGCATCTCGTAAGGTCCGGACATACGATTTTTGATTTTCTTTTTTATTATTTTTCCTCTCGAAAATATCTTTAAAAATATGATATTAAAAAATGTCACATTTGATTAATTCAATATCAAAATAGACCATATAAGGGCATTGAGACGATTGGTGAGGCCCGTTTTGTCGAATTGGACACTTTTTTGATAATAGAACATTAATTTTTAACTTTGTCTTTACACCTCGTGAATACGGTGTGTCGATATTAGTATTTAAAAAATTAGTAAAATATATTTTTTTAAATAGAAAATTAACATTTGCCGGAAAAAATTTGATTTTTCTTTCATTTCTTTTTAAAGAAAAAATTGGAAAACCCGAAAGTGAGAATGTATTTTTTTAACCTTCCCCTACATTACTGTTCAAAAAAAGTTCAAAAAATGAAATATTAAAAAAAAAAATTATTTAGTGTGAAACCGTCTAATTGCTTTACGTTTTCACGTTTGGTCAGATTTGAACCACATCCGGACATACGATTTTTGATTTTCTTTTT
>NC_046663.1:63221558-63263718 GCF_010883055.1 Belonocnema kinseyi | reverse complement strand
ACAGTAGCTTTGAAAATCTCATATTTAAAAATGTCACATTTTATAATTTCTATTGTAAAATGGACCGTGTATGTGCATTGACATGATTTCAGGGCAACGTTTCATCAGATTTGACCCACGTCCGGACATACGATTTTTTATTTTCTTTTTTCTTTTAATTTCTTTAGACAGTAGCTTTGAAAATCTCATATTTAAAAATGTCACATTTTATAATTTCTATTGTAAAATGGACCGTATATGTGCATTCACATGATTTCAGGGCAACGTTTGATCAGATTTGACCCACGTCCGGACATACGATTTTTGATTTTCTTTCTTCTTTTAATTTCTTTAGACAGTAGCTTTGAAAATCTCATATTTAAAAATGTCACATTTTATAATTTCTATTGTAAAATGGACCGTGTATGTGCATTGACATGATTTCAGGGCAACGTTTGATCAGATTTGATCCACGTCCGGACATACGATTTTTGATTTTCTTTTAATTTGTTTAGATTGTAGCTTTGAAAATCTCATATTTAAAAATGTCACATTTTATAATTTCTATTGCAAGATGGACCGTATATGTGCCTTCACATGATTTCAGGGCAAGGTTTGATCAGATTTGACCCACGTCCGGACATACGATTTTTGATTTTCTTTTTTCTTTTAATTTCTTTAGACAGTAGCTTTGAAAATCTCATATTTAAAAATGTCACATTTTATAATTTCTATTGTAAAATGGACCGTGTATGTGCATTGACATGATTTCAGGGCAACGTTTGATCAGATTTGACCCGCGTCCGGACATACGATTTTTGATTTTCTTTTTTCTTTTAATTTCTTTAGACAGTAGCTTTGAAAATCTCATATTTAAAAATGTCACATTTTATAATTTCTATTGTAAAATGGACCGTATATGTACATTGACATGATTTCAGGGCAACGTTTGATCAGATTTGACCCACGTTCGGACATACGATTTTTTATTTTCTTTTTTCTTTTCATTTGTTTAGACTGTAGCTTTGAAAATCTCATATTTAAAAATGTCACATTTTATAATCTGTTTTAAGTAAAATTTCATCTTTCTTAGATAACAATGTAACTACTTGGCAAAGGATTTAACTATTTTGTTAACAATTCATCCTGTTGTTTTTAAAAATTTGTCTTGCAGGATTGAAAATTGAATTGTTCTCGTAAAAACTTATTTTTCATTTAAAAATTCATATTTTGATGTGAAAAATTAACCGAAATCTTTTTCAAAAAAATTCAGCTATTTAAACAAGTGTCGTTTGTATTTAAAAATCCATCTGTTTTGGTATTGATTTAATTTTTTAAAATAAAAGTGCAACTTTATAGTTAGAAATTCTTCTTCTTCGCTTGAGTATTTAACTAATTTGTTTGAAAGATTTGATTGAATAACGTTATTAAGAAATCACTTTTTTAAGATTTATATTTTTAGTTCAAAAATTCATCTCTTTGTTTGAAAGTTTAACTATTTTTTTGAAAATAATCTTTCTTAATTAAAAAATCAACTACCAGGATAAAATTTGAACTACATTGTTCAAAGTTTATCTATTTGATTAAAGGCTTGCCTTTTTTGTTAAAAATTAATTGTTTAACTAAAAATGTAACTTTTGAATTTTTTTAAGATTGATATTTTGTAGTTGAAAATGTTCCATCTTTGGTAAAAAAAATTGTTGTTGGTTTGTAATTTCATTTTTGTTGGATAAAAATGCATCAGTTTCGTTGAGGATTAATTTCTTTGCTGAAAACTCATACTTATTGTTTGAAAAATAAATGTTTGCAGAGAAAATTCGTCCCGTCTTGAAGGTTCAACAATTTAGATAAACTTTTATTTATTTATTAAGTAAAAAATCTTTATTTTTCGAAAACTCGTCTTGTCGGTTTTAAAATTCTTTCTTTTTTTTGGTATAAATTTCATCTTTTTCGATTGAAATATAATCTATCTCCTAAACCAGACATGCCCAAACTGGCGAAATTTCGGCCAGTCACACATGTTTTGCGCTTACCCCTATTTCGACTGGAGAGCCAGAGTGGTGGTAGACGCGTGCTTAATGCTCTCCTCTCAGACCCAAGCAGCACCGCAGATACGAAATATCTGACAGGGTGCTTGGGGCGACTAACTTTTCGATATAAATTTGTAATAGTGACTAGAGTTTTAATTCTTTTATTTTATTATTTTTACATTTATTGACAATAAATGTAATTAAAAAGAGAATTCTACAAAGTTTTTCTTTTTTGTACAAATGTACATTATTGAATATCTTAGTATCACCGTTTTTTTACATTGTGCATATGATTTATAGAAATTTTGGGTGATACTTTTTGCAGTATAAACATTTATTAACATCATGCACAAGGTGGAAACGTACGTTACAGAAATGAAATATAATTTAAAAATCTGAATCCTATTCAGTATCACTAAATTCCGATATGTTCTACCAACTACCTGCGTATCATCAAGACAGTTAATATTTTGAGGCAGGATATTTTTTTATACAGCAGTCAGGTGTATTTTACTGTAGCAATGCTGTAAAAAAGAGAATGTTTTACAGGTGAGTGATGATGTGAAGAATGTTGAAAGTTTGCAGACGTCAGTTTGCAAGAAGTTTTTCTTGAAATTAGTTCTTTCGAAAAATTCAGTTGTACATACTTTGCATGTGCAAAAGCAATATTGTTAAACTTCCAAAAGTATCAGTCAATCACAACTGTAATATTAAAATATTGAATAATGTAAAATAAATAAATACTTTGCACAATTCTCCTTTGAATTACATTATATGAAAATAAATGTAAACATGCCGAAATAAAATAATTCAAATTCTAGTCGCCATTACAAATTTATATTGAAAGTTAGTCGCCCCAAGCACCCTAGCAGATATTTCGTATCTGCGGTGCTGCTTTGGTAGGAGAAGAGAGCATCTAAGCACGCGTCTACCACCACTCTCGTTCTCTAGCCGAAATAGTGGTAAGCGCAAAACATGTGTGGCTGGCGGGAATTTCTCCACGTTGGGCATGTCTGTTTTAAACCAAAGCAAAATGAAAAAAGGTATCTTTGTGAAAATGGCCAGTGACGTTAACGATTGCATTTTTTAAACTGCGTAAGCGTCGAGCTTACCAGTCGGGAACATCATTACAAGATATGCAGGCAAGTAGGATCAAAAGAGGTTTTATCTAGAATGAGCAGGTTTAATTTAGGGTAAAAATAATCATCAGAGGGAGTTGGTAATTGCTCTGAATTTGCAATCACTTTGCAACAAAGCAGATTGGCTCAATTTAAGCTGATTGGTCAGTTTTCAAAGAAGAGAACATAGAGTGGAAAGTTTCGAACAGAAAAGAGATTTATCTGAGCAATACGTCAATGTCCTTCAAGGATGATGAGGAAGATGCCAGAGACTTGGAAGGAGGTTCGGCAGAAGCCATAAAGTGAACGAGAGCAGCTATCCCAGGTGGTTATTATGAATTATGCCATCGATGGCACGAACCCGCTGTTTATTTTGAGTTCCGAGGAAACTGAGGACCCTGGCGTTCTCAAACACATCCTCGAGTGGCTCTCGACGGGATGCCCGATACTCAGAGGGCTATTATATATATATGACTATGCGTACAATGCTCGAGTGCCACGGCCACTCAAGAGGGCCTTGATGTTTTGTCGGTGTTCTCGAGATCTCGAGATGCTTGAAAAAAAGAGTCCCGAGCACCCTTCAACGTCCACGTGACCCATTTATATGCATAGGTTTTCATGGTTTTCCAAGATTTATGCTTTCGCCGCTTGATGTCAGATTAAGCTCGACGATTGGCGTTTATCTCCACCCCTACACGACTCTTAAATTGAATATATCATCAGACGTGTGTATCAACTAGGGGGTGTAATGACATCAATTGTGACAAAGAAATACACTATGATAAATGGAAAGACATTTCGTCATAATAGTTGGGAATACTGTTTCAGAATTCATTAAAAATATTTTTCCGTTTGTACTACCCTCGATTTTATCTTGTGGTGATTGATTTGGTTTTATTTATAAAATCAAAACGTAAGCCACTTTAGAAGTAACGACTGATTATCAATATTCGCTTTAAATGTGGTCTTCTCTGACATCAAGATGGCAGGTGTCTAACTCTAAATCGCGTCTGAGTCCGGCTGCTCGACGCATGACAAACTGACGATCGGAAAAGGGTGGACGCAAGGCGTCACGAAGAACCTCTTCCCCTTTCTGGGAAGAAGCACGAACGGAAAAATACTCTTAAAATCATTTCCTGGTAGAATTGACATTTAAGCTACATCTTATTTATTTTTTTCTCACTGATTTTCCTTTCTTTATTTAAGACAAAAAGTACATCTTGAAAATTACCAAATATCTTTTCAAACAAACTTAGCCTAAAAGTGTATCACGTACTTATTTTCGAATTTTAATGAACGCAGATTATAACCCAGGTATCGGAAACAAAATTCTCTGTAATTTCCAACTTCTCAAAAATATTCCCTCTTCGTTTAAAATTTTAATCTCAAAAACGAAAAAATTATTGTTAAAAAAGAATTTAAAATTGACGACTCTAATGCAGAACAATTAAAAATTAAATATCAAAAATTAAATCAATTCTACACGGAGAGAAATTTCAAGAGATTAATTCACGGAAGCGCGGTCAATGCTTGGACAAAAAATATATAAACAGGATTTTTGAGTGTCAGGCGATAAACAATCGTTAGATTTTCGAAATAAGATCAAATTTGGATCAAACTGACTGCAAAAATCATCTACAGAGCCTAGCACTCAAACTACGCTGACGAACCAAGAAGTTAAATTTTACAATTGAACCGAACAAAAGTCCCTTTTTATTATGGTCTTCCGTTATCAAAATAAATAGCCCAAGAAGTCAGAAAAAAAATTCTTAAGAAAAATATCAACTTTTAAATGACAACCAAATTTTCGACTTTCGGAACAAAAACAAGAATTTGAAAACATATTCATGTTTGTCGCGAAACGCAAAAATTTACTTTTAATCATAACGTTCATTCTAAACATCCTTTAACTCAGCAGAGCAAAAAATTGCAAAATGGATGAATTTTCAAATAAAATTATGAATCTTTAACAGGAATATAGGATTAATTTTCAAACAAAAAGATTAATTTTCTACCAAAAAATATAATTTTCAAACAAATCCATTCCTTATATTACTCCCTTCCCCAAAGAGTGAGTCGCACGCTTACCCCGAAATGGAAATGGCTTAATGGTGTAATAAAAATAATAAATAATACGTGAATTTAAACGAAATAGTTGAACTTTCAATCAAAAGAGACCATTTTTGCAACCAAATAGTTGAATTTTAAATTAGAAAAATAATCGATTTTCAACAAAAAATGGAATAGTTACATTTTTAGCAAAAAATTAATTTTCATTGTAACTGATGACTTTTCAACTAAAATGATGAATACTTAACTGGAATAGTTGAATTTTAAACAAAGAATTAGTTTTAAACTAAGACAAAGAATTTTCAATTGAAAAATAGTTGAACTTCAAATCTTTTTACTAAAAAAGATAAATTGTCAACCAAAACTTAAAAACGAAGTTTTAAGTTATGAAAATCAATGTTAAACTAAGAGAAAAATAAAAATTCAACTAAAAAAGATCATTTCTCAACCAAAAAATAAATAATCAAACTTTCAGTCGAAAAATGAATGTCCAAACAAAAAAATGAATTTTTAACCAAAATTATGGAATAGTCTAAGAGGAAGGAGCGCCGACTGGTAGGGCAAAGATGACTTTTCTTATTTCATCCCCATTATTTAACAATTTTAGATCTACTTTGCATTATATATCTTTATAATAAAATAGATATATTGAATGCAAAGTTGAACTTAAATTGTTAAATAATAGCAATGATATAAGAAAAATCACGTTTGCCCTACCGGTCGATGATGCCCCCCCCCTCCTTAACCTATTAAACTGAAATAATATTTTCATTTTCAATTAAGGAAAAATTATTCAGTCGATTTCCGACAGACCTTTGTTTTTTTTTCTCGTAACTTTCGTCATTTTTCCACACATTTTTATTTTATTTTTTTATTTTCAATGTTATTTTTCACGAATAAAACAAAAAGTACGCCTCCTAACAAGAAGTGATTCTTAAAGAAATTGTAGATCTTTTTTGGGATAACAATTTTTTTAATTCATCTCTTTTCGTCTCCTACATAGTTTGACCACAAAATGGAATTTTTTATTTTGCATTATTTTTTGTGCAATCAAAATTTGAATTTTCGAATTTTCAAGAAAATCCAAAAATTTGTGATGATAATTTTGTAGGGCTTTTAAAAAGCAATGCTTTTCTTCTCTTGACTTTTTTCGTGTCGTGCGTTTTTGGCTTAAAATTTTGATTTTCGGTTTATTAAAAAAATTTTGAAAATGCTACAAATCTGAGAATTTTCTTTTTATTGAAAAAGTCCTGCAGATAAATTGTTTTCCCTTTTTAATACTATAAACATTCGTACATAGAATTGTTAAATTCAGAGAAAAAGTGGTCTAAAAAATTTTCAAAATGCACTCAATTTTTTAATTTTTATAAAAAAAGGGTAGGTTAATGAACTATTCCTTTTTTTAGGACCTAAAAAAGTGTGCCAAAGATGGATTTGATCCGTTTATTTTTTCGAGAGTTATCGTGTTTACGGACGGACGGACAAACAGGTAGAGGCCATAGTAAAAACTTGCTTTTCGGATTCAGGGGGTCTCGAAACGTCGAGATCCGTTGAAAAAATGTGGTGTCAAATGTCGGATAATTCTAATAATTTCTCAATCATAAATGATGAGAATGTAAAAATTAATTTTCAACATAATAGTGTATTTTTCAACCGAGTAAATTTCTTTCTTGCCTGAAAGCTGAATTTTTAACTAAAATGATGATTATTTAAGTGGAATACTTGAATTTTCAACCAAAAACGACAATTTTTAAATAATAAGATAATCTCTCACAAAAAAATCATATTCTAATAAAAAAGTCGATTTTCTACCAAAAAAGTCGTTTTTTTAAACACAAAATACGTGAATTTTCAAACTCAAAGAGGAAGGGTTAAATTTTCAGAATAGTTAATTTTCAGAATAGTTAAATTTTTGCGTAACAAAAATATGAATTTTCAACCAATAAGAATAATTTTATACAAAAAATACGAATTTTCCACAAATTACATGAATTTTCAAAAAAATACTTCAATTTTCAAATAAAAAAGATAAAATTGTAACCAAAAATATAATAGTTGAATTTGCCCTTAAAAATCCAATTCATAAACAAAAAAATCGGATTTTCAGAAAAATAGTTAAAATTTTAGTTAAAAAATTGATTTTCAACAAAGTAGTTGCTTTTTTAAAAAGAGACGAATTTTTCATCAAAATAATGAATCTTCAAACAAAAGAATTATTCTTTAATCAATGTGTTTAGATTTAAACCGCAAGTAGTTAAATTTCCAAAAAAAAGGTTAATTCATAGCGAAAAATAAAAAAAAATTATATTAAAATTCAGAAAAATTTTCTATTCGAAATATTACTTCCACTCTAAATACTACTTGAAGTACATTCTTTTTCTAAGATTTGAAAGAAGGAAATTCTAAATTGTGACGCATTTTGAGTTGGAACAGTGATTTTGAAAACTCTTTCCTTCTAAATCCCATATTTAATTGTTCAAACAAATTTCCGTTCCATTAAAAAAAATCCATGTTCCAAGTAAAATTACATTTCTTTACCGAAGTTCCCTTTTCGAAAATCGACACGATATTTAATTTCACTTATATGTCCTATAACTGTAGATTAAGGAGAAACGATTTGTCTAAATTAACAAAAATTATTAAAATAATGAAAACATGAATTCTGCTAAGATAAGAAGCAAATGCTCGGTTTTTTAAATTCAATTGCCGGTTTGTTCTCGGTCAATAAAATTCCTCGTTTGTCAGTTATGTCGCTACCCTGATAACTGTTCTGAGAATTAACAAATTTCCGCTATCAGTAATTCCGAGTCAATGTCACGTTGACAATTTCAAATCAAGTATTTTAAAATGATATTTTCCTCTTAATGATGATATTATTTTATAAATTATTTGGCTCTTAGGAATGCATGTTACGAGACTTTTTATGGTTTTTTTTTTTTTGCTCAGGATCGACGACGAAGGGCGCAGTATAGACACGTATGAACGGATTCAGCTGGAGTAAAGAAATAAAAGCTGTTCCCGTCATAACTGTCGGCACGACGAACGCGGTTAATAAATACGCGCTCGGTTGGCGAACCTCGGACGAGCACTCGTGCGTTATGGGGGTGCGCTCGTAATGGCCCCTTTTCTACCCGCGCTGTGTCTCCAGAAAGCCGTTCGTCCCGAAGTCCCGAAGAAGAGCTTATGGCTCATGGCCTGCAAGAGGGCGAGCGAGTGAGATAGTGTCGTGGTGACAGCGGCAACGAGCCGTGCATCGGTTAGTCTCGCCACATCAAGACTCTGACCTACGAGTCTCTCACTACTTCAAATTATATGCTCCGTGACTGCATCTGGTTGTCTCGACGATTTACCCAACTCACTCGATGCAACCAGATATTCATTCTCAAATTTGCACCTTTCTCACAGATGCCCCTTTCAACGCACAATAAAATAGATCGCTTTGGCAAACTAAAGCGTCTAACTCACTCAACATGCTATAAACTCAATCATTCTATTTTCATTTCAAAGAAAACTATGCACTTTCTAAATTTATTTTGTATCTTTGCTGGAACGCATACTTTGAATTTATCAATTTTTCAGCATTTCAGGGAACACACATAGAAAAAAAATTATTACGCGCCTATAAAAAAGATTTTCGTAGCCTATTATGACGTTAATTAAACCATTTCAACCTCCCCCCCCCCCACGATTCTCCTTCTCTACTTACCCTAAATTCCCCTATTTCGCCTGCCCCTACTTCAGAATTGATATTCAGTAATATTGTTCATGAACATTGCTCCAATAACTTCGCAATATATATTCGCATGTCTAATGGCGCTTTTGTCAATGACAAGCTCATTTGATCATGGCACGAAATAATCCGATTAATTCAATCGACTTCATTAGGCATCGGAGACCCACTGCTGCTCGACGTGAGCTCGCGATCGTGCGTATTCGCATGTGTCTCCCGCTTCGAGTGAACGGTCGAAAAATCGTTACGCATTGACACAGGTAGGCCGTCAGGTTACAGCGCCTTACCGCAACGCTCCTGTTTGGTCACGCCTGAATTTCCACCGCAACCCCCCGCAGAACCCTATTACTCCTACATGTGGCGCGGCGTCAATTCTGGGAAGAATTATACCCCCCTAAGTGTTCCCTCATGATTCCTAATTCCACTCCCCT
This sequence comes from Belonocnema kinseyi, assembly GCF_010883055.1. Taxonomy (NCBI): domain Eukaryota; kingdom Metazoa; phylum Arthropoda; class Insecta; order Hymenoptera; family Cynipidae; genus Belonocnema; species Belonocnema kinseyi. The sequence goes on along the minus strand of NC_046663.1, from coordinate 63,254,360 downwards.
CACTTCTTTTTCTTGGAAAGAAGTACGATGGACCCAGGGCTACGAAACCATAAAAAGACTAATATTTTATTTTATTTCGATGAGAAATATACAGAAAAATTTCTTAATTCTTTACACACACCTCGTAGTTTTTACGAACAGTTCCTGAAAATTTCAGACTTGAAAATAAAAATAAAAATTTTTTTAGTCGATTTACTTTATATAATTTATAAATTCGCAACTCTGAAGATTCGAACCACAGAAGACTACTCACTCATAAGTTTCTGAATATAAATCGAGAGTGCGTTAACGCCAGCTTGTGAATTGTCTCCGAATTTTTCTCAGGCATTGGAAATATTTTTGTAATTTTGCAGAAATTGTTGATTAAGTTGTTGGCCAACAATTATTTTTGTAATTTTGTAAAAGTGTTTTTGAATGTTGAACACCTTGGGACACTTTTAATTCATTAAAGTTGTTTGAAGCAGGTGCATAAAATCAGCAGAATTTTTCTTTGAAAAAGGGGGAAATTTTGTTTCATTAAAAAATACCAGCTTAACGAAGAAATTGAGTAAAGTTTCAGAATTTTCAACAACATCTTTTAGTCTTCACACATATCTATTCCAGCATAAAAATTCGAAATGAAAAGTTTGAAAATAATATTAGCACCATTTTTTAAATATTGCATAGAGTTGCGTATTTTTATAATCACTTAAATGTCTGCCCCGTAAGTTTTTTATCTGGTTGCGCTACATTGCTAGTTAAGGATAAAACTCGAATACGAATATTCAAACTAGATATTGGAATTTAACCAAAAGTACAATTTAAACAAAAGTGATGAAGTATAAAAAATGTAATACTTGAAGTTACAACCAAAATTTTTTACATTTTAAACCAAAAAATGCCCAATTAAACAAAAAACTACCAATCTTCACCAAAATAGCTTTCAAGAGAAATTAATTTTGAACCAAGAAAGATTTCGCATTTAAGAGAAAAAAAAGTCAAACAAATTGTTGAATTTACAATATTCAAAAAGTTCAATTTCAATAAAATAACAGAATTTGATAGCAAAATAAGTTTTTAACAAAAAAATTAAATTTTGAATTTAAAACAAGTTTAATTTGAACCAAGTAGTAGTATTTTAAACTGAAAACGATCAATTTTCAAGCAATAAAATATACTTTTCACAACGTAATTCGACTTTCAACCATTAGGTCAATTTTTAAGCAAAAATTGAATATTTAAGGTATCAGTAGAAAAAAAATCGAACAAAAAATTTCTTGTTAATAAGATAATTAAATCTTTACCTAAAAAAAATTAATTCCGATCAAAGTAGTTCAACTTTCTACCAAGCAACTTAATGCCCTGCCAAAAAAGACGAATTTTCCACAAAATACAAGAATCATCGATCAATCATAATAGTATGCTTTTAAATCAAAACGAATTAATTGGCAATGAAAAATATTTTTATAGTCTGATTGGGTACTAATAATTTAGTTCGGATTTATTCCAAAAAACGAAAAGAAAATTTTCTTTTTTACAGATGATTAACTTTTAAAATAAAATCATTACAATTTTGCGAACTGCATTAACAGAACCCAATAAGAAAATCCAACTCTTTTTTTGCAAATTAGTGTGTTTTAGTTTAAAAGCATAGTATTACATTTATGGTTCTAAGTTAATCGTTTTTAATTGAAAATTTAACTATTTCTTAGAAAATTAAACTCCTTTGTTCAAAAATCATTTATAATGGGTTGAATTTTTAACTATATTGTATATACACCAAACTTTCGCTTTCAGTCACCCCATTCCCGGTCCTCCTAGAACTTCTGGCTCACGCAGTTTCTCTGGGAGTAGGGCGAGAGCGGCCATCACTGTTTACGTTTATGTCTCCACGAAATCAGTCCAAGGCCAATTGAAGGCATCCCTCGACACTTGACTGAAAGCGAGAGTTTGGTGTAGTTCAAAAAATTATTATTCAATTTACAGAATTAGGTTGCTAAAAACGAACTTCAGTAACTTTTATAATAAATTTCCAAATTTTTTATTGTAACTCAGAAATAGTACTTTAAAATTCTGAATAGTTTCCTAAAATTCCTAAATGGTAACATAAATATAAATTGTCATAACCGAAAGAAGTGGGCAGTTAGCAACTCCGTACTCCTCGCTTCTCGATCGCGTTCGAAGGGGACAAAACATGGTGGCTGTGATCATGAGTGGCAAAGCACTGGAAAAGTTTGTGTTGAATTAAAGTTCACCTTCTCAATAATGCCGATCTAAATAGTGCCGCTCTCAATAGTGCCGTTAATCCTAATTCAAGCTCCGGCTCCATCCCCACCCCTGTGCTGTCCCCTACTTGCCCAAAGTTCGAACCCGACTCCATAAATAAAATGCAACGCGAATTCTCTTAATCTGAATCATCGAATGTTCACTGATTCTTAGCCATAAGTATGCCACCGATTCAATCAGCATATATACGCTGATGAATTAGTAGAAGTGTCACCCTCTAACGGCCAAATGCCACTGATTCATCAGCCTATATACACTAATGAAATCAGTGTTATACTTATCGATGAGAATCATAGAAAAAGTTCGCTAATTCTGATTTAGAGAGATGTTACGAATTTACACTTTTACTCCTGAACGAGGCATCAATGCCAGCGCAGCACTATTGAGAAAGTGCTTCCGAAATTCGTTGGGGTTCGAGAGTGTGATAGTGGTAGGGAACCCCATTCCGAGAAAAGTTATTCTCCTACAAGCCCGCTCGTGGCACTATTGAGAAGTTAGACTGTATAACGAGGCACTAAACCTATTTTTTCGATATTGAATGATCTCAAGCGTGAAAAGAATTCCACATTTGCACGAAACAAAGAAACTGAAAAAAGTGTTGAAATTGCGAGTGAAGACAACCACCTATAAGCTCGGTTGATGAGCGAATTATCTGCGCAATCAAATAGTTACAAGATACTGCGAGTATCTGCTTCGTAAATGAACTTCTAAAAAGGTACATCGGGAGCGCAAGTGAGAAGCAGCGCAGCTGCGTAAATTTATTATTAATTCAGGTTTCAATTCAATGGTGATTCAGCTGTTTACATCCAATGACGTCCTCTTGGCGTTCCATTGGTTCATTAATTTTAATACAAATTTGCATTATATATTTGTCTTCACAATATAAATTATACTAAGAATCAAAATCCCTCAAAAGTTTTGTTTAAAGTCACTGAAAATTCCTAAACTGTAACACAATTTTCTGAAACATGTAAATGCAGCTTTATGCAGTTACCCTTGTTGAAATTTCTGTTGCTTTTTGGGAAAATTTGGAAACGGTTTCTGTATAAAGCTTCAATGACGCGTCTCTGAAAATTTCTAAAGAAATTTTAAACAGTGTAACAGTGTAGATGTTGTCACTGAATGCCAGACATTCTAATTAAAAAATGCTCCTAAGAATTTTATCTTTATAGACTAAGCAGAATCGTCATTAAATTCTTTTTTAAAAGACGAGAAGCCATTAATATTCGAAAGTTTGCCTCCTTCGTCGAAAAATGAATACACACTTAATACATCTGTAAGAGAAAAAACCGCAACAGCTACACGATTCGGGCAGGGAAGGCAGAAGCCAGAGCAAAGGCGCAATAAAGTGTTCTAAGTGTAACACTGGTGATGTACGTCCAAGGGAAAACACACCCCGGGGGTTCCCTGGGTTCAAGCGCAGCTGCAGGCACTGGAAGACGAATGTGCAACTCGTTGTGAAATTAATTGAGCGCTCCCATACTTCGGATAGGCGCAAAACCAAGCGCCGCGTGCCTTTCTTTGCTCTTATTTTACTCTTCCTCCATAGTCTAACCCTCTAACCCATCATAGGATGCTCGACTTTCCCTTAGTGTTAGTCGATGCACATTCCGGCCCGCAATCAGAATCCGTGCAAAAAATCGAGCATTTTGAATAATTGTCATTCGAGAAATTCGCGCTGGGTCTTCCCTGCATTCCAGGGCGACTGACGACCAGTTTTTGACGGGAAAAAACTGTTACAAGGATGTTTCATGTGATTGGATTCTTCTCAGACGTGACGATAATTTCCAAACCGCGGGATGACGTTTATTAGATTTAGTGCCGGGTTTTTATTCGATATTAGAGTTTGGCCCCAAGCGAAAATGATTAGGTATTCTTCGCAAACTTATACTTAAAATTATGAATAGATATTAATTGTTTTTTCTCACCCCAATTAAGAAGATTTAGTAGAGCAGTGGCAAAAACGTACCTGAAACAAAACAGAAAAGAATTGATTATTAAAACAGCTGAAGCCAATTGCAGACTTCGCAGTCCAAAATGATCTCTAAAAAGGGGAAATAGGTTGATTTTTCACAAAAATAGGGGATTTAATTCTTTTTAATCAAATTAATGTATAGGTATCATTCCGAGCTTTAGTATGAAACGCTAAGATTTGACTTTGAGAACAAAATTATTTTTAGACCAAACGCTTGTGTGTACAACAAAATAGATGAACTTCCAAGCAAAGTAGATGAATTTTCAATAAAATAGTTACTTTTAACCAAATAGTCGAATCTTCAAGCCAAAAAGACGAGTGTTTTAGAAGAAAGTAGAATTTTCAACCGAGAAAGATGAATTTCCAACCAAATAGATGACTTTAAAAAAAAAATAGTTATCTTCTTAACAAAACAATTAAGTTTACCAAAATAGTTAAATTTTTAACCAAATACCTGAATCATCAACCTAGAAAGATGAAACATAAACTAAATAGTAGATTTTTCAACAAACAAAATTCATTATCAATTAAACGGTTGCATTTATACATCCAAATAATTGAACTTTCAAACAAAAAATATGAACTTTTGAATCTAAAAGGACTAATGTTCTATCCAAAAACAAATGGAATTTTCAACAAACCAGTCAAATTTTCGCCCAAAAAATGATTAATTTTTTTTAAAAAAGTTAAATTTTCAATCCATTTTTTTTTTCTAAAAAAATAAATAAAATCTAAACCAGATTGTCGACTTTTCAACATAAAAATATCAATTTTCAACTAAAAAGTTCATTTTCAACCAAATAGTTGAGTTTTCAAGCCAAAACAACGATATTTTTTAGAAAACAGTGGAATGTACAACCAGGAAAGATGAATAAAAAAACGTTCAATTCAATTCAATAAAACAGTTACATTTTTTACCACAATAGATAACTTTTTTACAGAATAGATGTACTTTCAATTAAGAATAATTTTGTCAAAAGAAAAAAATTTTAATCCAATTGTTTAAATTTCAACCCCAAAATATGAATTTTCAATTAAAAAGTTAGGTTTTTAACCCGATAGTTAATTTTTCAACTAAAAGCGATCAATTTTCAAACAAAATAGTGAAAAATCAAGGTAAAGTGCATCGTGGGTGTTCGACACCCCAGCGTATTTAATCGTGTATTGTTTAACCTAGAGTTCTTAAATTCCCGAGAATTTAAGTTCAGGTTATATAACCGAGAATATGACGGAATTTAGAAGATTTTAAAACAATTTAAAAGGATTTAAGGATTTATGACTTTTAACAATATTTTTATTGTTCAGGTTATACCAGCGGTTGAATATACATTATTTTCTAGATCAGGCATATTCCGGAATTGCAGTGCTTCATATACAAATTTAAAATTTTCAAATATATTAAATTATTAAAAAAAAAGTGTTTTCTACTTTAAAAGATAACTCTTGAACAAAATAATTGAATTTCTAACATAATAGTTGAATATTCAACCTAAAAAGATAAATTGTCAACAAAAAAGTGTCATAGTTTTGATTTTAATAAAATAAGAATGAAATTTATACAACAAAAGAAAATAATTTTAAAACCAAAAAGATGAATTTCCAACAAATAAAGATTTTTCGCTCAAAAAATAAATAAAAGTTTATCTAAATTATTAAATCTTCAAACCAGAAGGCAAATATTCTTTACAAAAATGCAATTTTTAAACAAAAAATATGACTGTTCATAAAAAATTAATTTTCCACGAAACTGGCCTTTATAGGCAAAAAAAATTTCAAGCTAAAAAAAATGTTTAAAAACGCGAATTTCTAACTAAAAAATATCAATCTTAAAAAATGGAAAAGTTCCATTTTCTGTTAAAAAATGAATTCTAAATAAAAAAAGAAGTATTTTCCACTAAACTGTTAAATTATCAACCAGACATAAGCCTTTAATAAAAAAAATTTTCGCAATGTAGTTTAACTTTGACTTAAGTAGTTGAATTTTCAATTAAAAAAGATTAATTTATAACAAGAGAACTAAACTCAACGAGATAACTTTTCAACTTAAAATATAAATCTTTAACAAAAAAGCGATTTCTTGATAAAGCGATTCAACCAAATGTCTTAAATAAATTAATTGAATATCAAGCAATGAAGAACGATTTTTGATCGAAAAGTTGCATTTTCATACAAAAAAATTAATTTTTTCTATAACAGATAAAGTTTCAAATCAAAAAGATAAATTTTCACAAAAATTGTTTTTCTTTTGAAAAAGATTTTAGCCGAGTTTTCACGATCAAACTATGAATTTTTTAACAAAAATTAATTTTCTACCAAAGAAATTGAATTTTCTATCCAAAAAGATGAAAGTATAATAGCTGAATTTCTAACCAAACAGTTGCATTTTCATCAAAAAAGATTTAATTTCTGCTAAAGAAGGTCGACTTTAAAAAGAAAAAGACAAACTTTCATAAAAAGAGTAGAATTTTCAACCGAAAAGTTAAGGACAAAATGCAATTTTCTATTAATTAAAATAAATTCTAAGATTCTTATAAATTCTCAGAGAATTTATTTCTCGGTTATATTCTCATTCTCGTTACCGTTCTCAAAGTAATATAACCGGCTCAGAACTGTAGTTTAACCCCTATTTAATATTTTGTCACAATAAAATTACCCGATATAGTTTGCGGTATCTTTTATAGGATAGAGTTGATTTTATAGCCATTTATTTATTTTAAGTTTGTTAAAGAAATTATCGAAAAAAGTGAAAAAAATGGAGATTTTTACTTAAAAATTCAGAACTCACGCAATTTTAATTATTTTAACCTGCAAATTTATGACTATACTTTTAAAATAGTGTACTTTCATTAAAAAAAAATATTGCAACATGGGTGCTTTCAAAAAAGATATTTATTTGCACAGATGAAAAGTCATATTTATGATAAAATGATGAATTACATTTTTTGCTTTTAAATCGATTTATTGTTATCAAAATTGAGGAACTTTGTTCATATGATATACTTATGTTAGAAACTAAACAAAAATCAATAAAATTTCCACAATAAAAATTTGCTCCAAACTGACTTTTTCACTAAGTGCACACTGGGGCTTATGAGACCCCACGATTTTTTCACCTCCACTTTCATCAGCAGATGCTGCTAGTAGATTGACGCTTGACACAGTATGCTAAAGGACTTTACTTACAGTTAGTATATCCAACTAAAGCTAGAAGGCGAAACTTACTCAATTTTCGCGAATTAAGTTTTGTTTATAAGAGTTTGAAAATTGCTTGGGTTATCTGACACCCACAATGCACTTTAAGGGTTAACTTCATTAAATTAAAGAGAAATGGGGATCCCATCGGTCAGTTGCTTTTTTGCGCTTTTTCTTTCACACCATTAAGCCATTTCCCTTTCGGGGTTGGCGTGACTCACTCAGTAGGGGAAAGGAGTAGTGTGTGGAAGGGATAGAGAATTTTCAGATTGATCCAGAATTCTCGTGTTATTTAAGTAAATAACACGTTCGTTCCGCAACACTCCTCCGACCCAGGTTGCTGCTCAATCTCTCTAGCAATCACCCCAAGTAAAGATCCCCACAAAGTCGTTATGTAAGGTTCCCCACTTGGGTCATTAGTGGCCAGGGTCTTTTGTTTCAGGCGTCATTCACTCTACTGATACTCTTTCTATTAACTATTTGCCGCCATACTTTTATGTCCTGGCATACTTCTCTAGCTTCTTTTATGTCCATGCATTTTTTCATGCAGGCTCTCGTGTTTCTGTGACTTCTTATGTCTCTTATAACTAGGGCCTCATTCACACATTCTAACCATTCTTTCCGCGGTCTACCTCTGGACACGCTGCCATTTACTTTACCTTGATACACTTGTTTCGTTAGTCGTTCACTTGGCATTCTCTCAACATGTCCGATCCATCTTAACCGATTTCTTTCTCATGTGTCTACTAGCGTCTCTTTTGCACCACATTCTTTTAGAATTATCTCGTTACTTACTTTGTCCATTAAGGTTCTACCAATAACCTTCTTACCTATGTTTATGCATCTATCTAATTCCTCATCTATCTTCCCGTCCCTAGTAAATAAGCTACCAACGTATACAAACTTATCAACTTGTTCAATTCTCTCATCATTTAATCAAATGTTGCATAGTGTTTTCTCACTCTTTCCTTCGAATACCATAGTTTTTGTTTTATTTGCGTTAATTTTGAGGCTCATGCTCTTCAAGCTTGCATCTAGTTTATTCAACATTTCGATAGACTCTGCCATAACAACCTTATCATCTGCGAACGCTAACCCACGTACCCTTACTGTTTCGAGATCCACACCCTCTTCGTCGAAGAAAGCCATTCTTAAACACTTGTCCATAAGTAATATAAATAACCATGAAGACATAACGCATCCTTGTCTAACTCCATGAATAATATCGAAACCGTCACTCAATTTCCCATTCACCCTTACACTCGTTTTACTACCTGTATATATTGTTTTTATAGCTTGTAGGAGCCATCCATTGACTCCATACTCTTTCAGGACTTTCCAAAGTTTACTTCTATCTACCTTATCAAAAGCTTTTTCTAGGTCAACAAATGCACAGAAAACTTTTTTTCCTACTCTCAATCTTTTTTCTGTTATTTGTCTTAAGCTAAATATTTGATCCATACATGAGCTTCCTGACATCAACCCACTTTGGACTTCCCAAATCTTTGCTTCTGTTGTTTTCATTACCCTACGAATAAGTATTTTTGAATATATTTTACTTACGGTGCTTAATAAGCTAATCCCTCCGTAATTATTGCAGTCGCTTTTATCTCCCTTTCTCTTGTATATTAGTACGATAATCGCTTCTTTCCAATCGTCTAGGACGTCTCCCATCTCGAAACATAAATTTATCAATACGTACAGTCTATGTGGTATGCACGCGCCACCGTGTTTAAGCATTTCAGCTTTAATACCGTCTACCCCGGCAGCCTTATCGGTTTTCAAGTTCTTAATTATATCCCTAACCTCAGTGACACAGACTTTTTCAATTGAGTTTTCCATCGCATCGTGTTCGACATCGCAGTTGTGGTGTCCTATAGCTTCATCTCCGAATGGTCTTCTAAAATAGTCTCTGAATGCGCTAAATGGCATTAAATAAGTTCTAATTCATCTACAATATTGTGATTTATTTCGCAGGAGATATATCAGTAAGAAAATTTATTTCTTGTGTTTTCTATTCTAGGTTTCCAGGGTGGATAAAGATTTAAAGAAAATTGTTAATCATAACCGTAAAATATAAAAACACGTAAATACGACAAAAAAACTTTTCACTTGTTGCCACTGACATGAAAATGCGAAAATGCTAGGTTATTTCCGTAATACGTAAATTAAATGGCTGGATCTGCGAGTCTTTTGTTATTCTTTTCTTTGTAATTCTTATTTGATAATCATGCACGTGAAACCGTTCCCAACTTTATCAATGCAGGTACATGTTTAAAAAAAATTATTGTTACACGGTAAAAAATACGTTTTAAAATTGCACTTCAAAGTGTAAATTTTAGATGCATTAAAACTACAGGTTAGAAAGTAAATTTCCACATGTTGTATAGAATGACATCTCTTACAGATTTGATTCTTTGACTTTGCATGAATTCATACGACGTGTTGAAAATCATTATGTTCAGAATGTGTAAAAAAGGACTTATGCTGTACATAGTAAAATTCCTCAGACCGGTAAAATTACCGACTGCGCATAAATTTCTATTTTCTAACGAAAATTTCTCCACTTTATAATGATTTTAGATTCGTCAGTATAATATTCCACATTTGTGTAATTTTCGCGATAGAGCTTCTTTTTCGCTCTTTTGTTCGCATGTTATGAGCGAACGTACATTTTAGTTTAGAAACTTTATTGCTGACTTTCGGTGAAAGCATAAATGCGAGTGACTGATTTTTGATTATAAATTTTATGCCATATACGCTTGCGTAATTATAAATATATTCTTAATATGATCTTAATGAATCAAGTATTTGAAGTTAGGTTGATATTTTGGAGAAATTTTCCACTTTTCGTTGTTCTATTTTACGTCACATATTAAATTTCCGTTCAGTTGAGAATTTTACACTTTTGTTCAATTTTAGACATTTCTCTAATAATTTCACGCCGCTGCGCGTTATTGCACTTTTTACATACGTTTAGTGTACTAAAATTCCACAAACTTTTTTTACAGTGTATTTAAAAATATAAAATTCGCATAATGTGGATTATTTGAATGTTCCCGCGAAAAATGACGTCAATGAAAAATAGCCAATCGGTGCTTTCGGCGAAAAATGCCGCGAGCGGGCTCAGGATTCGAACTTCAAAAACAAAAACAGGTTTCATAGTCAGTACAAATATTTTTCATCTTGGAATATGCTAACGAATGACTAAATAATCAAAATATCTTTTCAACCCATTTCGTGTCCCATTTATGACATTTTTGAAAAAAATCACAAGCGCGTTTTTAATTTAAGTAAAACATTTCTCGAGTAAAAATTGAAATGCAAAGTATGCACATCCAAGTTATAAGCATGTGCCTTATCCACTAAACGGTACCGTTAATGTGAACGCTATGGAATTCACGTGCAAGCCTTCCGCATGGTATGGCATCCACTAACTTCAACTTAACCAAGTACTGACCTGCCTCCACCTCCTTCTGCAAGACTGTAAAATCGTAAATCAAGAACGTAAAGCTTTTATAAAAATAAAGACACTCGCTTATCCTCTGCCCCTCGCGATCGCAATAATAACTTATCCGATGGCCTATCCGATCCTTCGCAATGGCGGAATGATATTTACGATTTGGTAGAAGTGCTGTAAACCACTCTCTGGGCTCTCCACCACGTACCCCCCCCCCCCCCCCCCCCCCCCCCCCCCCCCAGAATATCCGGCTCTCACTATCTTTTCCACAGTTTATTGGCCATAGCTTGAAAATTCAAAATTGATACAGTTTATACTTTCTTTTAAATTTTGAAATTTTGGGTCAGCTCAGCTGATAATTCGAATTTTCCCATTGTGGCTTATGAATCACTAAAGCGGTAGGCATTTACGGGCCATCAACGGAAAGTAGATTTCAGCTATAGAAAGCTATAGAAAAATTTCTGCTATTCGTAAACCGAAGAAACTGGGTTGTACAATGAAAAATTAATGCTAATGAAAAGTTAGCTCTTCTTGGGAAACCATGAGAAACGGTTTCTCGTATCCCGCTCTTGGAATTCTTATCCATTTTTTCCATTCAAATTATTTTTATTTCAATTGACTATTAATTTTATTTACACTAAGCCAAAATATTAATTTTCAACAATTTTTTTCACCGGAAAAAATTGGCTTTTTCAATTAAATACTTGATATACTTTGATATACAATTAAATACATGATATGAATAAAAGATATTTCTATTATTATCATAATATTCACATTTTGAAACTAGAGTAATAAGTGACATTTGTCTCTTTCTTGAATAACATTTTCTTTTTAATTGAAAATTGAACTCTTTTTTAACATTCACCTTTTTGATTTGAAAATGTATATCTTTCTGTAAGCATTTAGTCTTTTTTGTTAAAAATGCAACTGTATGGTTACAAATTAATCTCTTTTGGTTGAAAATTAACTTTTTTGTAGAAGATTCACATTATTGGGTTGAAAAATTAACGGTTTTGTAAAAAATTTGTATTTTCTGCTATAAAATTAAACAATTAAGTAGAAAATCGAACTAATATTTGGTTGAAAATTGATTCATTTCGTTTAAAATACGTGATCTTTGTTTCTTACAACTGCAACTGTTTCGTAGAAAATTAATCTGTTTTAGTTTGGGATTCAAGTATATTATTTGCAAATTTGTCTCTGTTAGTTACACCCAACTGATTTTTAAATTAAATTAAAATCTTTTTTGTTGAATTATGAAATACTATATTTTTCGTTGAAAATTCATTGTTTTCTCTTGGTTGAAAATTATTTTTTGGAACTAAAAATTTAACTATTTTGTTTTTAAATTTGCTTCTTTATTGGAAAGTAATTTTCCTCATTAAAAATTTCACCACGCCATTTTTAGTTTAAAATTGATCTTTTTCAATTTTAAAATTCAGCTATTTATTCTCTGATTTTTTTATGTAGTCTGGTCACTTTGGGCATAAATATCTGAGATAAAAGGAATGGTAAAAAACACCTTTATTTGCCTGAAAGCACCGAAATAATGCGTTTTGAGTACATATAGGTGAACTTGGAAAAGCTTTTGTATTGTCAAATTTGACTAGAAAATTTCAATGTTTTTTTTTATTCTTCAAAGCGTTAAAAACTTATACATTTTCAAAAAAAAATTATTTTAATAAACGTGATTATAAAGTGGTTTATACGCAAATAAGGGATGACAGTTCCTTATCAGATTTTTTCACAATAACAACTAAGTATGTAATCAACGCAAAAATAAAGACACATTGACATGCACTGTACGGTATTTTTTACCATTTTTCTCTCTGAGATATTCACGATCCAAGTGACCGGACTGCATGGAAAAATTAGAGAGTAGTTAACAATATTTTGAAACGAATAAAATACAAAATAAAAATGATTTAAATCAAGTTTGGACTAATAAAAACAATAATTGTTCAACATATTTAATTGAAAAGTTTGATCATTTGTTGAAAATTCGATTATTTTGGTAGAAAATTCAACAATTTGGTCAATGATTTATGTATTTTGTTGAAAATTCATGTTTCTGGTGCAAAATTCAATTCTTTAGTTAAAAATGTATGTAAAATTATTATTAGAAGTTTTTCAAATATTTCAAAACATCTTTTGAAATTATTCGAAATACAAATAATTTTTTAAAATAAAAAATCTTTTTCAATTTTCCTAACAATCTTAAGAAAATCTTTTGATTCTTTTTAAGCCTTTCAAAATTCTTGAACAGCTTCAAATTTGTTGTTCCACATCTAAGAAAAAATCTACGATTTGTTTTAAATTAGGCTATTAGCGCTATTTGTACCGGAATTTTGCTAAGAATTGCCTGAATTTTGTCGGAACACACATTTTCAATTTATTTACATTCTCTTATGACTATAAGGCTTTTGAATTGCGCAATTCTAATTTTTAACGTTGAACTCTGGAAATTATTAAATTTAGCACGGATTTAAAAATCGTCTTAACAAATCAATTATTTTCACTTTTTGATACTTCAAGTACAGTTCAAATTAACAAAAAAACCTGTTTATAATGATTGTTGATCAAATAAAAAGATTTTTTTATGCAAAATTTTCAATTGCAAAGGCTTTAATTTTCAATTGTTTAAGTCTTCTAAGACTGAATTTTAAGATTCTTTAAATTAAAAATGTACGCTTAAAAATAAAGATCTAAAATGAAAAACGTTGTTAAGTAACAGATTTTATAATTACGCATAATAAACTGGATATCATTATTAAAGAAGATAGAAATTCAACTAATTAAAAAAAATGGTTAAAGTCGAATTTGGACAGATTTTTCTTCTAAAATTTATAAAAATTTTCTAGTTATCACGGTCTTAACAAATTACCGGTCCATTTAAGAACAGTCCTTTTCGACATATCAAAAATGCTAGAACAGATCAATTGCCAAACCGGGTTTTTTTTGTGTTGAAACCAGTTCCAGAAGTTACTTTTGCGTGGACGGATAGTTTTCAATGGATTTTAGAGCAAAATGTCCAACATAAAAAAGAAGGAAAACAAAATTCTGAGCAAGTTTTGTTTAAAAATAATTCACTAACTTCTATTGGTTCCGAGTTATGATATATTAAAAACTCCTAATTTTTTGGATTTTCAGCGAAAACTCACTAAGTTGAAAAAAACACTGTGTATCCTTGCAAATAATTACTGCACGGAAAAGTGTTTAACAGGTGAGTGAAATTAGACTCAATTTGCTGTAATTACAAAAAAAGAACAATATCCTACCTATTTTGGCCTGTTTTTCCGGGCAAAAAAGTGGACATTAGTTTTTCCAAATAAATCCTGTCAAGTTCAGTTTACGCTGATTATGCTAAAGGATGAAATAGAGTCCACGAAAATCTGCGTATATTTTAAAAAAGAAAATCTTTTAGGCCTATTATTTTGGGAATTGTAAGGTTTCAAAATTTTCATTTTTTTATTTTTGATTAAAATCGAAGAAGTTATGTTTTTGAAAAATACCTCATTTCCTGTAGATCACACCACGGAGTTCTTAGAGAATAAATGAATGTGGAGCCAATTTGGCGTAAGCTCGAGAGAAAAAGGTGCCCCAGCCTAAATAGGTCACGAAAAAGTCATCATAATTATTTAAAATTGTGTAATGTTTTTTGTCCATTAGCAAATATTTTTATTAATAATTGTTTATAACAAAATATTTCTATAACCACTGTTGAGTACATTTTGACTACTTTTGTGGCAAAAAATTACTTATCATTGATTAAAAATGTGATATATATTTTTTGTTAATAAACAAATAGTTTTTTAATAATAATCAAATAATTTTTTAATAATTATTTATTATAAAATCTTGTCATAATCACTTTTGAATACTTTCGTAACACAAGCGCTTTATAATTAATTAAAAATGTGATTTATATTTTTTATCAGGTCATAAAAATACAGTCAAGCTCAAGAATGAAGACAGTAATTAATTCTATTACCAAAATCAATAATAAATAATCATTTCATCCAATTATTTATTAACTATTTATTTCTTAATTTTTTAATTTTGATGAATTGAACTATTTTATGAATTTATTTAAAGAACTTTTAGATACAAACAGTTTATGTAATTACGTTTGTTATCTAATTACTTTCAACTAATCAATTAGTTACTTATTCTTAATGCGAAAAAATGGTCACATAATATTATGTACAATTTATGGAAATCATTGAGAATTACAAGTGTCTTGGAGGTAAGTATAAAATTGAATGCTGAAAAAATATTTATTATAAATAATTGTTATAAACAATTATTTAAAAACTATTTGTTTATCGATAAAAAATATATATCACATTTTTAATAAATGATACGTACTTTTTTGCCACAAAAGTAGTCAAAAAGTACTCAACAGTGGTTATAACAATATTTTGTTATAAACAATTATTAATAAAAATATTATCTTATGGATAAAAAACATATTACACATTTTTAATCAATTACGAATACTTTTTTTCCACAAAAATGCTAAAAAATAGCCAAAAAGTAAACATAAGTAGAGATAGCAAGCTTTTGTTATAAACAATTATTTATTTATCAATATCAAAAGACGTATTATACATGATAAATAAATCATATACACTTATTTGTGACAAAAGTTTCGAAATATGACCATAGTTATACTTTACCGTACGCTCAGGTGCCTCTATGCATGAAGAGTGCAATTTCCACTTTTTTTCTCGATCATACGCCAAATTGACTCTACTTTAATTTTTTGTGGTGGGATTCGCAGGAAATGGGGTATTTTTCAAAAACACAATTTCTTAGACTTTAGTCAAAAATGCAAAAAAAAAAAAAACAAAATTAAATTTTTGAAACCTTGTGATTCCCAAAATAATAGGTCTAAAAGACTTTATTTTTTTAGATATACGCAGATTTTCGTAGACTCTATTTCATCCTCTGGCACAATCAGCGTAAACTGAACTCGATAGGATTTATTTGGAAAAAACTAAAGTCCACTTTTTTGCCCGTAAAAACAGGTCAAAATGGCCAACTCTAAAATGCAATGGGAATTATCCGTCCACGCAAAAGTACTTTTGCAACTGTTTTAAATAAAAAACCCGGGTTGGCAATTGATCTGTTCTAGCATTTTTGATATGTCAAGAAGGGCCCCAAAACGAAACTTCCTCATTAAAAACATTGCAAGTAGGATTTTTTCTGGAATTTCACACTTTTTTTCGACGTAATGCCTGGACTATTTAGAGCATTATTTCTTATACAAGGAGTAGTGGGAAAAATTTGAAAAAATTCATGAGTATGAGGCAAACTGTTGTGAACCAATTGCAGTTGAGATTTGGAGGAATAATACAAATTGTTGTTTAAAAGTACAAAAATGTACAACTATATTAACGTCAGTTCCAATAAAGATATTAAAGAGATTCAAACTGCAAATTGTAACGGATAGGCTTTGTAATTATTTTCAATCACCAGGAAGGATGTGAAAGTCCCGGTTTTTCGCGGTAAAGTATTTAAATTTTCCCGGTCAATTAAAAATAAAATATTCACGTTTGGCGCAAAACTCAACCATTTACTTTAATTTGTCACGTTAATTGTGAAGATACTTTTAACACAACAGAGCGAAAATTTTTTAAATAACTGAATTTTGACATAAACATTTGAATTTTCCACGAAAATATCAATTTTCAACAACCATGGGAAAGCTCAAATTTCGGTTAAAAAAATTTGTTATAATATTTGAATTTTCGGCCAAAAAGATGAATTTTAAAACAACATATCAATTTTCTACCAAAAAATACAATGAAAAAAAAAATTATTTTTTTAACGAAATAGTCGAATTTTCAATTAAAGGAAACAATTTTTCAACCAAAAAGTTCAATTTTAAACTTTATCAAATCAACTTTAAATCGAAAATGGAAGTTACATTTTTAGTTAATAACATCAATTTTAAACTAACTCTTCATTTTTGAATCGACTATTATGTATCTTCAACTGGAATAGTTGAAAGTTTAACCAAAAATATGAGCTTTCAGTAAAAACAATGAATCTTCAACTGAAATAGCCGAATTTTTAAAATAACAAAAATTAATTTTTACTGAAAAAAAAAATTGTCAACCAAAACTTAAACAATTAAATTTTAAGTTAAGAAAATTAATGTTCAACCAAACAGTTGAATTTTTAACTAAGACTATGAAATATTTAACTAAGATGCTGAATATTTAAATGAAATAATTGAATTTTATACCATAAAGATGAATTTTTAACCAAGACGATTCATTTCTACCAAAACTGCGCTGGCGTTAGGGCTGCGCCCTGATTGGACGCACTTGGCGCGCGATTCAAAATTATTTTAAAAAACAATTCTTGTAATTTAAATAAATAATTATTAAAATGTGCACAAGAATGTATATAAATTATGTAACTTTTGATTTCAGGCAAGAAAAAAGTTTATAACACATAGTTTATAAATAACAGAGTGTTATTTGTAAAATACATGTGTTATAAATTTTGTTCTTGCCTGAAATCAAAAGATACTAAATTCATATACATTCTTGTGCATATTTTAACAATTATTTATTTAAATTACAAGAATTGGTTTTTAAAATAATTTTGAATCGCGCGCCAACTGCGGCCAATCAGGGCGCAGCCCTAACGCAAGCGCAGTAACACAGGATCACAGCATTAGCATCTGTCAACTTCCGATTCACCGATTCCGCAGTAACAACTGACAGGACATTGGCGCTGTCAGCGGACAGATTTTGCGGGATATTAAAAGTGCAATAACAATAATTTCTTGTTACTTATCAGGTTTAAATTGGTTATACTATTTAAAAATATTTCAAAGATAGTATTTATTTTGGACAATGGAAAAAGAAGTTATAAAAACAATTTTTTGTTATTTTAAAACAAAAACTCAGAATTATGTGATGATTATGTGAAAATTTGCAAATTATGCAACAATTATAGAATTATGCATTGTTATGCGATTGAAAATAGTGTATATTTTGCATGAAAACTTTGTACATCGCAAATATTTCAAGTAATGTTTAATTCTGAAACATTATGCGATTATGCGGTTTGCATAAATATCGTGTCCCTATTCATACATAAAGATTAATTTTCTATAAAAAAGACGAATTTTCTACAAATCGTATACATTTTAAAAACAATAGTTGAACTTTAAATAAAAAATGTCAATTTCAGCCAAATATTTAAAACTCACACTGAGTGTAGTGTTCAAAAACACTACACTCAGAAAAAGAATTGGTTATTAGAAAAATAGTTAAATTTTCTACTGGAATAGTTGAATTTTTAAATAAAAAAATTGATTTTCAACAAAGTAATTACGTTTTCAACTGGAGATGAATTTTCAATTTAAATGATGAATCTTCACTAAAAAAATTAATTTTTAATAAATGAGATTAACTTTTAACAATGTAGTTGAACTTTTAATAAAGGTAATGTATCCGTAACCTAATACACACACTTATATGACCTACGGCTGTAGATAAAGTAGAAATCACTTTTCTAAATTGACGAAAATTATTTAAATAATGAAAACTTAAATTTCACTGTGATCAGAAGTAAACTCCCGAGTTTTAAATTAAATTCCCACTCATTTTCCGGGGTTTCCCCCGTCAATTAAATTTCTAGTCATTTCCCGGACTTTCCCGATCAAGTCGCCACCTTGCATACAGTCTAATATGAGTCTAGCGAAAAAAAGTTAAACTTTTGGTCAGGCCCAGGCCAGAACTGCAAACCGAACGGTCTGGTCTGAGTTGGGTCAACGCCAGAAGATTTTTCCACACGAGAATTGATGTAAAGTTTTTTTTTCCGTTTTTTTCAGTATCAGCTGACTCTTACAACAACGAGACTTTATAATATTGTATTTGTGTGTTTTAGGGGTTAATAAAAATAAAAAAGAAAGGTTGTGCAAAGTTCATGTGAACGAGAAACTTGCCACATCCGCAATGACTCGCCACACGGTTCGCATAAATGTTCTACGAGTTGCCTAAGAAGTATATAGGGAGCTTCTGCGGGTTCAATTTAAAGGCAGTTCAGTTAATGAGCCACTGTGAATACCACACGCATTTTTTTGCGCCACAAACCCCAACAAGTCCGAGTGGTGGCCTCCGACTCCGATCAAATACCGAGCACCTGGCTTCCCTCGATTCGAATACAAATCCACATTTTTCGCAAATCCTCTGGCCTTTGCTCATTCTCAATTTATTTACACCTGATTCTCGGGGCAAGGAGAACTCTAGTTTGGAAAAGGTTAGAATGCAAATTATAGCTCGAGCTGGGTAAGGGGACTGCATTTTTATAATGCGGCATTTTTATTTCATACTTGAGTCAAATAAAACGCTTATTTTTTATGATAATTAATTATAGTCCAGGTTACTTTAAACTGATGCAATTTTGACATCCTTACTTTACGCGTCAGTTTTCGATTGAAAAATATTTTGGCCCCCTCTCCCTCACTGCAGTTGACTCATTTTTTGTATTATGTTTAAAAACATAATTGACTTTTTCAAAAAATTAAAAAAATTTTTTTTTAGGATAAAGTGTTTTATAGAAATAAATAAAACAACATATTGTTGACACTGAATAATTTTTTTGTTTAGTAACACAAACAATGAAATTTTTTACAAGAAAATAATTATTAGTTTGCGTTTAAACTTATATTTTTATTATTATTATTATACGATAAGAAATTTTACTTTTTGGGTAGGCGTAGATATAAATATTATAAGATTCTTGAGAAAATTTAAAAGATTTTTGAATATTCCAGATATGTCTAGAGAGAATCTAGAAGATTCCAATTTTTGTTTTATTTTACATGATTTTGCATTAGTAAAAATTCAAGCATTTTTAAAAGATATTTAGGACTTTTAAAAGTTTGACATAAATAAAAAATATTTAATAAGTTTTCGGAAATACTTCCAAGTTTAAAAATATTTTAAATCTATTAAAAACCTTTTAATTTCCCAAAAATATTTTTAACTAGCTCGAATTTTTCTTACAATTTTGAAAACTGATTAATAATATTTAAAAAATGCCTTAAAAACATCTAAATTTTCCTAGGAATTTGAATAAGATTTCTTTATTCACTAGGAAGTTTCAAAATTTTTTTAAAGCTCCTAAATCTTCGGCTTCAGATCTGTTAAAAAATTTTAAAATTTTAAAAATATTTTACAGTCTAATATTCTTCTTCAATCTCTTCAAATCTTCTCAATATTTCTTAAACAAAAAATCATAAAAAATTTTCCTATACATCTAAAGAAAATTCTTTTTTTAGTCCTTTCAAAATTTTTAAACCTTCTTATATTTTAAAACTATTCAAATTTTTCGTTAATTCTTTTTCAATTCTGAAAAATTAAAAAAATTATATCAAATCTTTCACATTCTTCTTTGACAATTTAAAAAATCTTCTGAAGTATTTTGCATTTGTTTAAATATTCTCTTCAAATTAATTTTTCAAACAAAAAAAAAATCATTTAAATTTTTTTAAGAACCTAAAGATTTTTTTTCTTCATTTTCATGAAACCTTACAGGATTCCGGAAATATCTTTAAAGTTTTTATTATTTTTGAATCATTTAATTGTTTCTAATTATCTCTTAAACTGCCTCAAATTTGTTTCAAAATTATGCATTCACGAAAAACTTTGCTTCAGGCAAAATTGTAGAAAATAATTTAAAATGATTTGTTACCTTTTTTATTTTTCTCCTAGAATTTCTTAAGAAAAAAGTCATTATAAACTTTCCAATGAATTATAAAAAGATATTTTGTTCATTCTCCTCACATTTAAAAATCATCACATTACATGCATGGATATCTACATGTGTAGAAAAGTTACTTTTTATATGTACAATTAAATAATGTTTTTAAATTTATAAAGATAACTTTATAATAGGAAAAATAACCTAATAAATATTTAATTTACCAACAGATTTTGTTAAAAAAATTAACTAGAAATTTCGTAGGCTATATAACAATGCAGTTATTTGGCTGATTCAATCAAATTTTTGTTGAGTCAACTCAACTTTTTTCTGAATGTACAGAATATTCTTAAATATACTCCTATCATTACTACAGCATATTTAGTAAAATAAATAATACTAAAAACTATTATTTTATATTACCACACAATCGCCGCTTTGTTGTTTTTAGACTCATACATTTTAAATCCTGAACTATAAAAGATGTGCAAACTGAAAATGTATTCATTGAAAATTTTTCATTTATAAAAGTTGTAGAGAGTTCTTCCGATAAAATAACATCTTTTTTCGGGCCTATGATACCTTTATCTCGACTCGATTCGGTTGAATGGAATATATCGTATCGCTAACGGATCACTGTGTAGAAACGTAAACTCCAAAGTACTTAGACCGAGAACACAAGGTGATCGAAGTGCCCTATCGGTATTTATCACTTGCCGGATAGAGATCGGAGGGGTAACGCGAGCGAGAAAGATACGATCGTTTGTTCGCAGATAATTGTGGTGCTCGACTCGAGAGACGATTATATTTTCTAGATCACTTGGAATAAGAGATTTCTCGATCAGATGAAAACTTTAGATGGAAGTAAGTTGTTTCCCCGACCAGAATCTGTCAACAATAAAAACTTTATAGTCTCACTGGTGTAATTAATTCATGTTCCAGAAAACACTCTACAAGTTGGTTCCACGACTGAACAAGGAAACTATAGTTAAAGCAGAAACTTATAGAGGTAAAAAAATAAGATTAAAATATGTTACAAACTTAGCTCTTTCATCATGCGCTCTCTAATTTCGGACTTTATTTGTCTCCATTTTTACAGACATGCGATTCAGGGGACGAGTTCGATAAACTAAGGGAGGTGACACGCCCATTTTTAGAAAAATTGCAACCACATTAGCTGCAAGTTTTATTGGACTACTATAGTTGAAAGAATCTTCAACTAAAAACTCAATGAATTATCAACCAAAGACACAAAAATCTCGTTTTCAATCCAGTGTTGAGGGTTGCCTTTAAATAGCTTTCGACTGAATTCGGGCGGATCGAAAGGTAAACCGTCAGAACTGCCTGAATTGTTTCCAATTGGAGTGCATAACATTGCGCAATATACTTGACTGAGTACTCGCGCACTGCGGCCCTTCCGCGATGAGTCGAAACCACTCTCGCTCAACTCCCCCGAGAAAGTGCGTGGGCCAGCAGTTCTAGGAAGGCCGAGAACGGGGAGATTAAAAACGACGGTTTCGTGTAGTTTAATTTGTAACCACAGTAGTTCAAAAGTAGTTGAATTTTCAAGAAATTTGTAATATTATCCTCTGACTTTGGAAGATTCTCTCCTGGGTTTTTATTCAATTCATCATGCTCCATTCAATAAATAATAAAAATAATAGAAATGTCTTATATTGGTTTCAAATCGCAGAAACCTTACATATTAACTTTTATTTCGATTTTTAATTCACACTATTCTTAAGGATCATCTTTAAACTACGTTAACACTTTGGGGGGGGGGGGGGGCTAACAAAGTCTACGGTTAGTAGCGGGTATGGGGGGGGGGTAAAGTCAAAGTAAAATTACACGTATATACTAACCTTTTATAATGTACATATTTTTTTTTTAAAAGCAGATATGGTAACGTTTTAGTACATTTTAAGATGATGAATGTTTTTCGTATAAAGTTCATCTTTTTGGGTAAAAATTTATGTTTTTAGTTGAAAACTCAACTTTTTGGTTGAGAACTCTGAAGTTTTATTAAAAATTCCCCTTTTTCGGAAGTAAATTAATCTTTTTGTTTAAAAAATCATATTTTTTAGTTGAAAATTTAACTTTTGGGTTCATAGTTCTTCTATTTTGTTGGAAATTCGTCTTTTTTGGTATCAAATTAACTTTTTTCATCAAAATTTTTTTGGATTACTGTACGTAAGAGAGAAATTTTCGAGTAGTTTAGGGTCCAAAACATAAGAATCTTAAAAAAAAAGTTCTTACTACAAAAATTCTGGTTTTCGAATTAAATGAAAGGTTTCTGTGATATAAAAATTCCAGGTAATTTCCTAGGTTTTCCAGGATTCCAGGTCGAATTGACACCCTGTTTTTATTATTATTTTTTATTGTTTGTATCCTTTTGAACATTTTTAGGGTTTCCTAACCTCGTGATAAAGGGGGAAGGGCGGGGAGGAGATAAGATGAGATTTAGATGAGATTTTGATGGAATTAAATGGGAGATGAATACGAGTTGGATAAGAGTTGACTGGAATTTGTATCTTTTTAAGCATTTCTGAGGTTTCCTATCGTTGAGCAGAAAACCTTCTAGTTTCAGTGATTGATGAGATCAAAATTAATTTTTTTCTGAAAAAAGATCTTCTCCTTCGATCCGCCAGGAATCGAACCATTGAACTTCCGATTGTCGGTCGGGTGCTTTTCCCTTCAACTTCTAAAGAGATCGACAGAAGAATATTTTTTCAGAAATAGACGCAATATTTTGCCAGGTGTTACGTATTCCAAATTTTCAAGAAAATTGTATTATCATCAAGGAACAACAGAAATTCTTAATGTCTTTTTAGACTGTATAGAGCTATGAATTTAACATTGTTTTAATTGATTTTTTTTTCTGAAAAAAGATCTTCTCCTTCGCTTCCATCTAGTCTGAAAAGACGTTAAGCATGGACATAGGAAACACGGGACTAGGCATGCCATCCTAACTTGGGCGAGCGGGATTGAATCCACGGGAGGGGGGAGAATTCCATGAGTGGGGAGAGCCGCCATTTTACGATGTGCCATTTGATTATGCGCGCGAGTATTTTTTCCGACAAACTGTGCATGAAAATATAAACATGTGGACGCTGCCATGTTTGTCGCGGGACATCAAAAGGTGGCGGACCTCCCCCCTCATTGCATCACCCCCGCAATGGCATGCCTAGTCCCTTGTTTCCTATGTCCATGGACGTCAAGGAATTCTTTTATTTTCTGATGATAATACAGATTCCTTTACAGATTTGAATACGCAATACCTACCAAAATAATGCGTGTATTTTTGTAAAAGAATTCTTCTTTCGATCTCTCGAGTAGCTTAAGGGAAAAGCACCTGACCGGCAATCGGAAGCTCTGTGGTTCGATTCCCAGCGGAGCGAAGGAGAAGATTTTTTTTCAGAAAAAATGTAATTTAAAAAATGTTCAATTCATAGTTCCATCTAGCCTGAAAAGAAGTTAAGAATTTCTTTGATTCTCTGATGATAATATAGATTTCCTGAAAGGTAAGATTTTGATGGAATTAGAATGGAACAGTGTAGGGAGGCGAATGGTATTTGCCCTATTTTGGCTAACTTTTCATACACTACTGAGTGCACTTGTTTACTTATCTTGAATATTTTTTGCGTGTTTTGAATACAAGGAAGGCCAATGAAGATTACAAAGTCTGCATCAAAAGGATAATTGGACATTATAATAAATTATGTATGGAATTATTCAGTTGGGGTTTCGCACATCACAAAAGAGACGTTTGCGGGAATGCCTCATGAATATTGTCGCATATTACGAAAATCTTGAAAATTCGGGGGTACTGAAAGATGCTCGAGGCGTTAATGCATACTGAGCACGACACGTATTCGAGAGTTTGCAATTTGGCAGGAAATCGCGTGCAATTCAGAGCTTGAGCACCAAGATGACGGTGAAGAGGGAACAGAAGGACACGGAATGCTGTAATTGGCGGCAGAAGGCACCTCCAGCACGATGTGCCCGATTGATATCGTTACTTTTAACGATCGCACTCTGCATACCATTCTCAATATTTGGAAAACAGAAGCTTCTTAAATTTGCAAGATCTATAGAAACTTGACAAATTCTACAGATGATGTCGAAGGGTCAACATCTCATGAAGTCAGGTGTACACTTTCGCTGAATCAGGGTGGCGATTTGGCGGACGATTTAATTCTCGTTTTTCGGTCAAGTTTTTTAATTTTTCCGGTCAACGAAAAGTAACATATACATATTTATCGCAAAACGCAAAGATTTATTTTGAATCATGACGTTCATTCTAAGGATTATTTAACACAACAGGGCAAAAAATTGAAAAAAAAAAATGAATTTTCAAATAAAATTATGAATCTTCAACTGGAACAGTGGAATTTTAACCCTTAATTCTGACTAGGGGTCCATTGGACCCCATGCTTTTTTCAATCGCGAATATTTATATAATCCCTGCTTCATTTTTTGCAATTTTTTCACAATATTAACATTTGAATTTTTTATATGCTCTCTAAATCCGAATCAGTTAAATTTCACTGATTATCAGTGTCATTTCACTGATTGTCAGCGAAATTTCACTGATTCAAATAGTTAGAAATGGGTAATTGACAATCAGTGAAAGGTTACTTATTGATTCAGTGAAATAACCTTTTTTGAGGGTTGGCAGCACTGAACCATGTCAATTTAGCAATCATAATAAATTAATATTTTAGTAAATTCAATCAAAGAATCATAGCAAGAACTTAAAATCCATAAATCTGATCAAATATTAAAAAAGGCGAATAGTTGAGATACTTTTAAATGACAAACAACCACACATATTACTTTAATTTCAAGATTGGACTGTCATGTGCAAACCCGTTAAGTAAGTACTTCCAATACGAGTAAGAGTATATTTATCACGTAGTTAATTTAGCAGACTTACAGCCCGAAAATTAAAAAACCTTACTTCATTAAGGAATTCTTCTTGCTACTTAAGTAGAAGAGTAACAATAACGCTTAAGGGCATGTGATACTTCGGACTCTTTTTGAGGAATGATAAAAAAAAATTTATTGTGCTAAATAAAAATTTTTTGCATGAGCATTATTTTGATGTCACGTCGTTTTTCATATCTGCCTTTCCGATAATTTTGAAATTACTTATGAAATATGCTTTTTTGATTTTTTTGAAAACAAAACACAAAAAAAAGTGTGCGGGGACGTCCGTTAGCATGTTCGCTATTATTTCCCAAATTTTGAAGACAAAATATTTCTTATTCTAGGAAAAAAGCCGGGGGAATCTGATACTGAAAAAATCGATTCTAATTCCTAAGCGCTATGCAAATTTATCACATTTTGCTAAATTAAAACTTTTTTTAATCAACCCACAAAAAAAGTGTGCGGGGTTCGCTATCATTTTCCAAATTTTCAAGACCAAATATTTATTATTCTAGAAAAAATCCAAGGGAACCTAAAACTGGTAAAATCGACAATTTTCTGAGTATCACATGCCCTTAACTTGAAAATTTAAAGGTTATGCTTCACATGATTTACTCTAGTGTCTAATTTTCTACCAAAAAATACTATTTTTCCACAAAATGCAGTAGATTTACCGAAATCGTTGGGGTTTCGATCAAAGGAGACAAATTTTAAACCAAATAGTTGAAGTTTGAACTAGAAAAGAAATTTTAAACAGAACATATCGACGTGTCCAAATAACGAGGTGCCATCTCGGTAGGAAGAAATAAAAACGGGCTATCTCGGGTGGCGGAAGACGGAAGCTTAAAAATCCTATATAAATAGTATTGGGAACACCAACGCCCTCTGAAGTAGGGAACCTTTTTATTTGGTTCTCCCGAGATGACACTTTGTCATTTGGACACGTCGATATAATAGTACATTTTTAGTCAAAAAATTAACTTTCATCTTAACTGATAAACTTTCAACTTTCAACTAAAAAATAATAACTTTTAATAAAAAAGATAAATTGTCTGCCAAAACTTAATTAACTTTTAAGACTACGAAAATCAATTTTCAACACACACAAAAAAACGAGTTTTTAATTAAAAAAGATAATTTTTCGACCGAAGATTGAACAATTAAATTTTTCGTCGAAAAAATAAATATTCAACCAAAATAATAAACTTTCAACTAAAATTATGGAAAATTCAACCGGATTAGTATTTTGATTTTCAGTTAAGTAAAAAACTATTTTCAACCAAAAAAGTAACACATTTTTAATAATATGGTCACATTTTCGGTAAAAAAATTCGTTTTCATCCAGAGACAAAACAAGTTTTTAATCAAGTAGCTCATTTGTCAGCAAAAAAATGAATCTTTAATTAAAACTAAGAATCTGCAGTAAAAAAAGTAAAAAAAGTCGGGGTTTTAAAACAAAATACGTGAATTTTCAATTAAAAAAGATCAATTTACATCCTAATTGCTAAATTTTAAATTAGAAAATGTAAATTTTCAACGCTAAGTGGCACGGTTAAATTTTCAGTTGAAAAAATTAACTTTCAACTAAACTGATAAATTTTTGACTAAAATGGTGAAGCTTAAATTGGAACAGTTGAATTGCATAATTTATACCTACCAAAAAGATCAATTTTTAACCAATTAAATTAATTTTTCACAAAAAAGAGAAATTTTCAAAAAAATAGTTTAATTTTTAAATAAAAAACATATATATTTCACCAAATAATGAAATTTTCATCCAAAAAATATCAGATTTCAACGCAAAATTGAACAGTTGAATTTTTCGATAAAAACCTAATTCTAAACCAAGAAAATGGATCTTAAGAAGAATAGTTATATTTTATACTGAAATAATTATATTTTTAGTTGAAAAATTGATTTCCAACAAAGTAGTCATAAAAGAAAAATATGAACAAAAATTGTATTTTAATTCAGAAATATTTCCTCTTCGAAATATTTCTTTTACTTCTTCTTCTACTCTAAAAACAACTCCAAGTACTTTAAATTTAAAATATTTAAAAGAAGGAAATTTTAAATTGTGACAAATTTTGAGTTGGAAAGGAGTTTTTTAAACTTCTTTCTTGTAAATCCCAGTTTTAATTCTTTAAACAAAATTCTGTTCCATGTTAAACATGACCTGTTTCAAATGAAATTATATTTCTTTACTCTAAGGCCTCTTTATGGTGCACCTAAAAATTCTATAAAAGAGCAAGAAAGATTTTGTAGAATTTTGACCTTAATTATTCATTTTTAAACATGTTTTGCCTCAGATCTTTGTGAATAAATAAATTACAAGATTGTATGTATTTTCAAATTAATTTTTAACTGTATAAACTAGTTTTGTTTGTTTCAACAATTTTCTTTCTACAGAATGTCATAAAATAAGGGTATTTTGTGACTTTATGAATGTGAATTGCGAATTTCTCTATTGTAGTAAACTATTTATTGTTTAAGCAATTGAGGATTGTTACAAGGCAATTTTTAATGCAAAAAGCAAAAAACTCATTCCTTGCTATTTTCTCACAAGTTTTAATAAAATTAAGAATTAGTTTAATGCTATATTTTTATAAAAATCTGAACCTTAGAACGCCTGAAACATTTAACAATTGCTCTAACTGTGAATTTGTTTGTGCAATTTTTTAATAACAATACGAAACACAGTTTATATTTGTCGATGTTTGAATATGATTTGGGATTAAATTAAAGATAAAAGCCACTTAATAAATATCAAAAACCATTAAAAAATCTCTTTTTTATAAAAATATAATTGTTAATAACAAATTATTGATTATATAGCTCAACCTCAAACATACAAATATTCTAACAAAAAGTGCTACGTTCTTGGCCCAAATATCGCCCTCAATAGCCCACCTCATTTACAAAAATTGCAGGTGTCGACAGCATCAGGTGGAATCAGAACAACCAGAAACACCGAAAAATTGCAGATTGCTTGCAGATTAGAGAAGAACTCGACAGAAAAGGCAGTGAAACAGTCAAGACCCAAGAATTATAAATTGTTTCCACGTTTTTTAAGGGATCCCTCGACGCCTGTCGGGCGCTCGCCCTAACGACGTTTAACTAATCATTTCCAGAGAAAATATATATCCGCGATGCAGGAAAAAGATGAGGAGAAAAGAGATGAAGAATAAAAGACTGGCGCCCCTCGGAGACCACGCCACTTAATTTGTATCAAAACATGTCAGGGTGGGGCGATATGCAACTATATTTACTCTAAGATACTGTTACGACATATTTCCGAGGACGAGAAATAAAAAGATTTACTCCGAGAAAGTGACACTATTTTTTTTACTTAAAAAAATAATCCAATCTGTAAACCTCAATTCTGTCAGAATCTGATGAAGAGATCCAGGAATTGGGGGAATTATCAATCAAAGTTAGAAGGAAGAAACTATTTTTAAAAAGGGAAACTAATTCAGGCCTCAAACTCATTTGAGGAATTCAATCCCGGAAAGTACCATTCATTCAAAATGTCAAAGTCCGAATGACATAAAATTAATAAATTATCATAAAAATATTTATGTGACGTTCACAAACATGAATGAAATATTAAATTTCTATAAGTGTTTGAAAACATTTGACCAAGTTGGCAAGATTTGAACTAACTACCCAGTTGCCAACCTGATTGAACGTCTACTGGAGAGGACAATGAAAGTGAAAACAAAAACCGCACTCAATAATGAAATCTATCTTCATATGTAATTTAAAAAAACCTCTCTTTAATTTGAATATCATACGGCGGTTTCAGAACATGAATGGATCAGATTTTGGCCAAACTTAATGCACACTCTTTATTCGGTGCGCTCCGTCATTCTGAAATGTGACACGTACGTGGCTAGGCAATTTGGTAAATATTACATCAAGGGATTAGCAATAAATATGTGGAACTCTCCCACCACTGGTATAAAAAATGATTAATTATGAATGTTAATAAAATTGATTAATTTATTACTTATTCCCATGTTTCTTTACATATTTGTATAAGTTATGTGACCAAAACTTATTTACGTATTTAATTAGATATAAATTCAGAGAACCCTAGAGTGATTGCCGATTTTGGGACTGACCTTGGACATGACTCCCTAGACAAATGTCAACTCCGAATGTAAAGAGTTAAGCTCCGAAGCTTTTAGATATAGAATATTCGGTTTTTTTAGTTTTGCAACGAATTTGATAGGGTTTAATAGTTGAGGAGGATATTAGGACCTGAAATGAGAAGTTAGTTCTCGTATGATATACAGCATCTACAACCCTTCCTTGAAAGTTAATGTAATTAATTTGAGCCAGTGGGACGATGGTCGTGGGGGCTAAAGCGTAGGCTTTCGACCCACTCCCTTCGGCTTACGGGTTCGATTCCCGCCTCGCACTCTGGAAGAGTCTCGGTGGCCCATGGGGTGAACACTAGCCTAGCAAGGAAGTTGTTCATCTCCGGAGAGTCGTGGGACCGGTACCTCTAGAGAAAAAGGTTTTCTCTATGTACTTAAGGCTGTTGCTCTTGGTGGTTCGGAACCCACCTTAAACTGTAGGTCCCCCTTCCACCACCAAGTAAGTGTGTGGAGGGTGTGTAAAGGAATAGAGAAGGTGTAAGAAAAATGTAAACCCTTAGGGGACACATTAGAAGCTTCCATTCCAGAATTAATTTGAGCCAATAAAATTCCACTTTTAAGTTATTTTTATGAAAATAGGTTGAAGAACTTTTTTTTTAAACTCAAGTCAAGACTTACCGTGGCTAATAAAGAAGAAGGTCTGAAATGTGAATACTATTTCGTGAAAGACTTCTTTAGGAGAAAATTTGTGGTCATGATTTTAGTGAGAGGGAGATTTTTGTGTTTGTATAACGAAGTTAGCAGAGATCCAATGAGAACGCGGTTGGCGTGTGTGCATGAAAATTGCGGATCTCATGTTTTTGTTCATGAGTAAGAACGACCTGATGTCTCCTCCTCCACCTACTCCTTTGTACCCGTTAAAATTCCGACGTGCACGTAAATTAATTAGGGGACCGCCATCGTGCACCTCGATGCGGCATGGGCATCGCCGCGGTGTACCGCGTTGTTCAAAGGGAGGACATGGCGAAAAGAGAGGGTGAGATGGAGGAGGCTGGGGTTGAGAGGAGAAAGAAAAGGAACCAGAGAGCCTTTCCCTAACGCGTGATATGTTCGCCTGCCTACTTGTGCGGTCCGACATGTTGGAATTACTGCAATTCTTCTGCCCTTCGCATTTTGTACATTTCACCATCAAAGAAAACTATTTTCACTCAAGATACTACCACAATTTCCTAATCGGGACCTAACCGGGTGCTCGCCAGCCCGTCAGAACAAATAAATTTTCCCAGTATCAGATCCAAACATCGTTTTGCACATTTCGAAAAAATAATTAAGGTATTTAGCAGTACCAAAGTCGAAAAAGACATTTTAAAAATCCACATTAGCTCTGAATTAGCTTGTCCAGACTGACTAACGTCAGATTGTGCAAACAATCGAGGCCCGAATACTTCCCCGAAGAAGAGTCCTATTTTTAAAAAATAGGTAGAACTAAATTATCGAAAACTCGGGACTCGGTTGAATATCTGACATTTAAATAGCTATTTTCAGTTTGTTCTTTTGAATTTTGTAGAATTTTATGAATCGCTATTTCCATATAAAAAATTTTAATTCTAGAAATTTACTTTTAAAAGCGAACATTTAAATCGTAAATTATTCTTTAATAATAAAGGAAACAATATTCTGTTCGTAACGTTTTGACCAAATATTTTAAACATGACCAAAAGATTCTATTCATAAATCCTTGACTATATTAAATGAGCTTATATGCATATAAGCTTCATTTAAGAATTTTCAGCATCACATCAATTTAGTAAGTAAAAATTATTAAATAAGTAATTCTACTTGATGATAAAACTTATTTCTGAATTTTTCTAAATATTATTGATACAAGGCAAAATGTTAATTTCAATTGTTTTTCAATATTAGGAAATCATTCTGCTGTCAATATTTTGCTACCAGACTATATAATTCATACATTTTTTCACACATTCAAAAAAAATGAGTAAAATGAAATTATGGACAAAAATAGAGACAACAGCAGATAAATACAACTTAATGGTCGGTACCGGTAGTCAAAAAATATCGGTACCGACAGACTTTAAACACAATGTATATTTTTGAAGATTTAAAAATAAAATTTCGTAAAAATTACGAAATACAATTTTTAAACTATAAAACATTTTTGAAAAGTTTCAAGATGACAAAAAAATTTCCTTAGGATTTTTGGAAATAATGTAATTATTTTATTTGAAACTCATTTTGAGAGAATATTTCAAAAGTTTTGAAAATAAGACAAAAGATTTCTAAAATTGTAAAAATGATTATAAAATATTCTTAAATTATTTTCACGCGTCAAAAAGTCTTAAATATTTTTTAAACTACTCTTTTTTTATTTTTAACATTACAATATTCTGTAAAATAAGAAAAAGTTTTAAAATAAATAATAAGCAATCAAAATTAGAAAGTAAACAAATATTCAAAATTCACTACTCCTTTCCCCTGCCGAGTGAGTCACGCCTACCCCGAAAGGGAAATGGCTTAATGGTGTAATAATAATAATAATAATAATAATAATAATAATAATAATAATAATAATAATAATAATATTTCGTGTTCAAACAATTTTTTTCGTCAAACTTTAATTTGCTTAATTTTTTTTCATTCTAAACTGAAAAATCGATTTTAGTTGCAAATTCAACAATTTCGTTGAAAATTCATCTCTTTTGGTAGAAATTTAATCTTTTTGTATTAAAATTGCAAATGTTCGGTTTAAAATTGAAAATATTTTTTAGTTCATTTATTATATTCTTCGTTGAGAATGCCTCTTTTTCGTTGAAAATTTAACTCCTTGGTTAAAATTTTCTTAAAATATTCACTTGTTTGGTTAGAGATTTATCGTTTTAGTCCAAAAACTCATCTCTTAGTTTAAGGATTCAATTATTGTCTTGAAAATTTGTCTTCTTTGGATAAATTCAACTCTTTTTCATTACAACTTAAAATCATCTAAATTAAAAAGCCATCTATTCCCTTCTTCGTTGAGAATTCTTCTTAATGGAATGGAAGCTTCTAATGTGTCCCCTAAGGGTTTACATTTTTCTTACACCTTCTCTATTCCTTTACACACCCTCCACACACTTACTTGGTGGTGG
>NC_046663.1:63177242-63221458 GCF_010883055.1 Belonocnema kinseyi | reverse complement strand
CGAGACTCTTCCAGAGTGCGAGGCGGGAATCGAACCCGCAAGCCGAAGGAGTGGGTCCAAAGCCTACGCTTTAGCCCCCACGACCATCGTCCCACTTCTTGAGAATTCTTCTTTCCCGTGTGGAAATAGCCCGGGTTAGCCCTGGTACAACAAGGTTTCTGGTCGGGGACTGGCCGGGCTATGTTTGTTATTTAAGAGCCTAGCCGTGCGCTGGTCGGGGACTCGCTAGACAAAATTTATGTCAAAACCCCAGTCAGGGGCTGACTGGGCTCTGATCGAACAAATCTAATGATCGTATATTCAGACGGTAGAATTTTGTGACAACAGTTCGAAGACAATTTTTTGAAATCTCGAACTGTTTTTTCTTTAATTCTAAGTTCCATCTTTATGAAAAATTGCAAATGTTCAGAAACAAATTACACTTTATATCAATCTTAAACGTTATAAAATAGTATAAAACACCTAAAAACCAAACCTTACACGAAAGTCAGAAAAACTTTTATCATTAAGAAATTTTTAACCCGTTTAGTCCCGTCGTTGAAAATTTTAAATGATTATAAAAAATTACATTTCCTGTCATTGTAAAAAGTTGTAAAATAGTCTAAAAGGGGAAAAAACAAAATATCACGCAAAGAAAAATTGTAATTGATTTAAATTATTTATTTAAAAAGTAATTTACTGATATTCCTGTTAAAAGTTCGTGTATTTTATATTTTCATAACGCCAGATAATAATAAATAATTAGAAAAAGAGTACTTAAACGTTGGTAGTTTAACTTTTCTAAACTACAGCTTATGAGGATGGCTTTTTCAACGAGTTTCAACTTGTCGGTTTAGAGCAGTGGTTAGCACTCCCGAATGCTAGGCGTTAGATTTAGGTATAGATATATGTAGGTTCGATACCCCGTGGTATTAGAAATTTTATTTGTAATATAATGTTTAAAAATGTAATATATGTATTTAATCTAAATAGGACTATTAATATTTAATGTCAAAATACTCGAAATCATTTAATATTTATTTAAAAAATTTTTTTTGATCTCTCAAGGACTACGTGAAAGTAGTTAATGTTGCCTGTGTGCTGGGCTTGTGGAATTTTATATATTAATATGCTCCAATTCTACAGTAAAAAAGAATCAAATTGATCCCAAACTCAGTGACAGATGCTCTTCATAAAATTGAAACACGAATTATTTAAATCTAGTAAAGCAGAAATTAATCTTGTCCGGGCCACGGTTAAAATTCCCGGCCAGCTCCAGACCAGTTCCTGACCAGCTCCCGACCAGCCCCCGGCCATGCTCCATGGCTGGACGCTGGCCAGCGCAGCGTGACGATGCTGGTCGGATTCCGACCAGAAACCGAGGCCAGCTCCCCACTTAAAGCCGGGCTCTCCAGCCGTAGACTGGGCAGCCCCCGACTTAAATTTCCACCCGGGTTTTTGATTGATATAAAAAGTCATTTTTTTGTTTGAAGATTCATCATTTTAGTTGGAAAGTTCTCCTTTTTGGTAAAAAAAATTAATCGTCTTGATAGAAAATCCACGCACTGGGTTCTAAATTCAATAATTTGTTTAAAAATCAACTTTTTTTGTAGAAAATTCGTCTCATTTGTATTTTTTGGATTAATTCAACTCTTTATCATTTTAAATAAGAATGTTGTTGGATTGTTCTGGCTGAGAATTCATCTTTTTTTTTCAATGAAATTTCAACTATTTTGTTGAAGATTCATTTTTTTGTTGATTTTTTTATTCAAAACATTTGACATTTTCAAAAATCTTTCAGAATTTTCCCAAGAATCTTAGAACAATTATATTTATATAATCTTAAAGACAGACAAACCTAAAACATAAATAGTTATTCGATATTTTTATTTTGTACTCAAAATTATTATAATATTATTTTATTTATTATTTTGGAATCGGTTTGCTTCTGGAGTTACTATGGTGATCGAAAGGGTACTTTTTCTTCCACTGGTCCCGTTGTGCCGTTCACATGCAAAGACTAGTGAGATAAATTAAAAATTATATTTCTTGCTTAACAATGATTTTATCACAAATTCAATTATTTCACTGTAATCGCATCACCAAAAATGTGCATTTGGAGCCATTAAAGGGCTTCTTATCTTCATTCGTTCTCAAAATATCATTTTTTAATTGAAGGGTCCGGGGTATTAACCTGTTAACTGACATTTTTTCTAAATTGATTATTTGTATTTTCTGAAACATTTTTTATATGCATTTAATATCCCGAAAATGAAAAAGCAAAATTCCTTGGAGCTTTTTGTATAGATTTTCGAAAATCACGTTTTGGTATCTACTGCATAGGTCAGCGGGAACCATTTTCCTTCGCTGTGTAAGATTTCTGAAATGTCAGTTAACAGGTTTAGACCGCAGAACCTGCAATTAATCTCCATAAAAAGTAAATTATTGAATACTTTAGAATTTTGAAAACTCTATTGCATTAAAGAATATTGACAGAATATGTGTGAATTTTTTCAGATTTTTCCGAACGTCAACCGCTTTATGAAAATAGGTGAAAGCCGACGATTGAAAAATTATGCCGAAAATCCTGTTCTTTTGGGATGTTTCGCCCCCTAACTATTTACAAAAATCTTTTAGACTAAATGTACAATCAAACCTCGTTTATTGAAACTCCTTCGAAACATAAACACCTCGTCCATTGCAACTCGAGAGGGGACCCCACCACTTCACGTGTACGGAAGGTGGTCTCACAATACATTACCGCTTCCGCGCTGTCATTGGCTATACGGAACATGTGACCGTCAGTGGTGGAGTTGGAGAAGTTGCGATAGACGAGTATCTTGCATTGCAATAAACGAGTCTTGCAATAAACGAGGTTAGACTCTAAACATATCGTTGAATTCTGAAGAATTATAGCTTTCAGATGCTTTTATTAAACTTTTAGCCACTTTTGGCCCAAACGTCATACTTGATACCCAAAATAACAGAACATTTTACTTACATTAACTAATTGTTTCACCTAATATAAGCGAACACATTCTTTAAATGTAATATATTCTAGATTCGTTTGTTCGACTCAAGAAATTTTATTCGTGTGCAACTGTCAGGGGTTCATTCGAAATAAAGACGTTTTAATTATCCAAAGGATGGTGCGCTTTATCTTAAAAGTATGCGTAGTATAGGAATAGCGATTGTTCAGGGCGCTTCTGCTCAACCGTTCTGGTTCTCGACCAAATTACATTCAGTCGCAGTAATTAAGACATCGAGTATGCATCTGCATCGTTACTGCCATCCGATGGCCGTTGGATACAGTATACACGCTATAGGCTACACTTGTGCACTGATAACCACCAGCTGCAGCAACCCCTGCGTAACTGCGACGACACAATTGCTGTGAACAGGTTGCCTTCCAATATTCATGCCTATACGAGTATCCAAATCTACTCTACTAAATATACCAAAGACGTGTCACATTTAAATAGACACAGAAGACAATAAAGTTTCATTTTGAACAATCAACGGCGTCAAAATTTACTGAAACAAAATTGAACCATAATTGGATCATTTTGGACAAAATGAATATTGATTGAAGGCAACTGTTTTTTTGGAAGGCAATTGTTTTTCAACTTTGACATTGGTCAAGAAAGCAAACATAACTGCAGTTCAAAATGAGTTTCTAAGAAAATGATTTGAGATAAAATTGAATCCTTTGTTTATTCTGTGAGGTTAATTTCATTAATCACATTTTCGTTCTTTCAGGGTACGACGGGCTTAGAATCTTGTATTGAGTAGAACTCAAATCGGGCGTTTTTTTTTTGCGCAATGCAAATATTAACACGTGCCATCGGACTCTTTAAAATCCCGTTTGATTAAAATGGAAAAATTTTGTATTTTGGAAAGTTTAAATCATGCACTCATGCTCCAAGGTTTCATCGAAAAGTGGAAAGCTTTTTAGATATAGTGTTTTTAGGTATTGAAGAGGAGGGTCTACGAAATAAAACAATACTGATAGCATTTATTTTTAACCCACCCTCATCCATCACACCCTCCCTCCTGCAGCGCCCCAAATATGACTCGAAAACCAAAAAACTAGATGTTTACGAATTATCGTCAGTTTTTCGCAATTTCCGTCATCTTTCACACAAATAATTACTAATGGACAATTTGAATATTTTCCATGACATTTTAATCAATATTTAATTATTTAAATAAATGTAAAATATTTAAACAATGATTTATTCCCAAAAAATGTAAAAAAATAATTGTACTTTCTGATAAAAATGTATTAGTTTTTCATTGTTTGGATTATTACTTTTTTTAAAAACATTATGTAATTGTTTAAAAAAGTAATTATCGTTTATTTACATAATTTCGAAAAATTGTGACAGAGATGTCCAATTTTTTATCAGATTGGTATTCTATGCTACCTTTTGTTGAATCATTACATAATTTTGATCCATTTATTCTCATTTTTAACAAATCTCTATTTGTTGAAACAAATTTAATTTGCTGAAACAATGATTTTTCCAACAATAATTTAAAAATCGTATTTCCTGAATTAAACATAATATTGAATGATTTCGAGTACTAGTAAATTCTGTTAAAAACGTCATATTGTTTTAACAATTTTTATTTGTTCAAGTATTTTTCTATTAAAAAATGTATATCAATACAAAATAAAACACATAAAATTATTTTCGTAAATATATCCTAATATATATTTGTTGTGTCTTCCAGTATGTCAGCTTGATATTCATTAAAGACTTTCAAATACAATAAATAAATAAACACTGATAAAAGAACATTATTTATTGGCCAAAGACATTTTTTTTTCTGAAATCTGGAAAATGTATTCTGTTATTTTTTAATATTCTTAGTAAGTACATCATTAGTAAGTGCATCATTCACTACTTTTAAATGTTTAACAATTGTTAATCTTCACAGGTAAACTTCAATTCTAAAATTGACTTTTATTATGCTTTTTATTATTTACATTATTATAAATATATTGTACTAATTGTACAAACTTAATTGAAGTAATGTTTTTATTATTTTATCTATTATAAATTACCTAAAATATAACATTTCATCCTCATAAATGTTGTTAAGAGAAAATGTTGAAACTCGAATCATAAGTTGCATTAGTGGATGCACTTTTTTTATAATATAATCATGGTAAAGATAGTAAAAATATAAAGAATGCAATAATAAATCAAATTTCATCATTTAAATTTTATTATGACTTTTATGATTTATTTAATAGTGCACCAAAAAGATGCAAATCAAA
Source organism: Belonocnema kinseyi (assembly GCF_010883055.1). NCBI lineage: Eukaryota > Metazoa > Arthropoda > Insecta > Hymenoptera > Cynipidae > Belonocnema > Belonocnema kinseyi. The sequence goes on along the minus strand of NC_046663.1, from coordinate 63,216,192 downwards.
CATATTCAATTTAAAGTAAAATAAAAAAACAATAATTAATTGTATAAACAATAACATAATGCTTTTAGCAGAATTTACTACTACTCGAAATCATTCAATATTATGTTTAATTAAAAAACACGATTTGAAAAATAATGGTTTAAACATGTTATATTTGTTTAAACAATTACAAATTATTAACATATTTTCCATAGAGTATACAGCCAAAAAAAATATTGCATGTATTCTATTTTATTTTTTTAAAGTTATAAAAAAATGCTTGAGCAAATGAAAATTGTTTAAGCAAATAGAGATTTGTTAAAAATTAGAAGAAGTGTATCGACATTATGTTATTATTTAACAAAAAGTAGCATAGGATACCAATTTCAGAAAAAATTGGACATCTATGGCTCCACTTTTAGAAATTTTGTAAATCAACAATAAGTAATTGTTTAAATGATTACATAATGTTTTTAACAAAATTATACTACTTTTACAATTATTGTTTACATTTATTGGGTATATATAATTTTTTAAATAAGTTACATTTATTTAAACAATTAAATATTGTTTAAAAAGCCATGGGAAATATTAAAATTGTCCATTAGTAATTACTTGTATGAAAAACACGACAGAAATTTTTATAAATTAACAATAATACGTAAAAATGTAGTTTTTTTAAATTTTGGGTCATATTTGTAGCGGTGCAGGGGGGGGGGGGAAGCGTTAAAAAAAAGTTATTGGTATGGTTTTAGTTCGTAGACACTCCTCTTCAATCCCTGAAAAATTTGGCACATTTCGATGAAACGCTGAAGCATGAGTTCAATTTTTCGAAAATCCAAAATACAAAGATATATGCATTTTAAAACAAATAGGTGAATTCGATAAAAAGGACAAATTTTCATGACCAAAATATAAATTTCCAACCAAATATTCGAATTTTTTTACAAAAATAGTTCACTTTACAACCCAAACCGTTTAATTTTTAACAAAATAAAAAGTTTAACTTACACAAAGAGTTGAACTTCTAACCAAAATAAGGCTTTCTTAGCAAAAAAATTATTATCACATCATTGCTAAATTTTTAATGCAAAAAGAAGAAATTTATACAAAACAGTTGAACTTTCAATCCAAAAAATTAATTTTCAATAAAATAGTTAAATTCTCAATCATAGAGAGGAATCTTCAATTAAAAGAAATAATTCTTTTACATTTTACAATATTGAGTTCAGCTTTCAACCAAGGAGTTAAATTTTCAACAAAAAAGAGCACTTTTTAACAAAATTTTTTACAAACTAATTTACTTTTTACCCAAAAGAGATACAGTTTGATCAATTTTCAGTTGAAAAGAATTAACTTTCAAACAAAAAAGATGAATTGACAATCGAAAAAGAAAATTTTTCTATCCAAAAAGGCACGATAGAGTTTTCAAAAGAGCTGTGGAGTTTTCAACCAAAAAAGACGAATTCTTAACGAAAAATTTAATAGTTGATACAGTTTGATCAACTTTCAGTTAAAAGAATTAACTTTCAAACAAAAAAGATGAATTGACAATCGAAAAGAAAATTTTTATATCCAAAAAGGCACGATAGAATTTTCAACAATGCAGTGGAGTTTTCAACCAAAAAAGACGAATTCTCAACGAAAAATTTAATAGTTGATATTTTCACTAAAAAATTTTAATTTTAAATAAAAAACAAATGAATTAAACCAAAAAATAATAATTTTCAACCAAAGAGTTGAATTTTCAAAAAAATAATTTAATTTTTAAACAAAAGAGATCAATTCTGATTCAAACTTATAATATTACACTCTTTAATTTAAAATGATTAACTTCCAACAAAAAAATAGGACTATCCTACCAAAGATGAATTTTCAATCCAAAAAGACGAGTTTCCAACAACAGTTGAATTTTCAGCAAAAATTAATTACCTTCTAACAAAATAGTTTAATTTTCAAAATAATAATTAAATTTTTAACTAAACAATAAAACATTTTAACAAACAAACAAAAAAGAATTCTCAATCAAACATATAACAGTAGACTTTTCTATTAGTTCAGTTTGCATTTAAGTGAAAAATCGAGAAAAAGGGAAGTTTCTTGAAACAGGAAAAAACAGGAATTCTTTTTAAAAAACCGGTAAAGAGCAATGGTGAATTTTCGACATCAAAATTCGGACTCAAATTCGGAATAAAAATTTTATACTGTAAATGATTTATGTATAGCCGGAGGATGAAGGCTCAAAGCATTTTGATGGGAAGTAGAGAGGCGCCATCCTGGCATCTTGGGGCGTCGGAACTGATCTATAAAGACCTTTTTCCTAGTTTTTCTTTCCTTTTTTGCTGCAGGTGTCCTTCATGTCAGATAAATGTCGAAAGCACGAGGCTTCCTTGAGAGCACTTGTGTTTTTACGTATGCTTTGAAAGTGGCAGGTCGTATCTTTAGCGTGTGGTCAATGTTTGGTTGGACAGCTATGACCTGCCCTATCACGTGTCGTTCTTGTTTTCCTATATCATGAATCGTGTAGGTTAGACACTTTAGGTTTAGGGTCCCCTATGAAATTCTGGGTTCTAGGATTAAATTCTCCGACCCGAAACTGAGAAACCTTGTAAGGAATCTGCAGAGGCGCCAAGTCCAAGACTGTTGAAACATGCGTTCAGCATCTGTTCTCTTTTCATCAGCATCACAGGACATATACACATTATACCTCTGTAAAGTTCGACCAACGGTTTTAAATGCACTCTCATCGTCTTGGCAGTTTACATGTTGCTACCACGCCTTCTACAACTGCAGGGTTCATTTTCGTGACCTACTTATGCCATTTAGTTAGAAGTTAGAATAGAGGAACTCTAGAAAGTTGACTACAATGTAGTCAGGAGACACAACATAAAGTTACGCGGACACAATAATTTTGTTTGCAGAAAAACGGGGGTTTCTATTAGAACCAAATCTTGGTTCCTCAGGAGCTGAAATTACAAGGAACCCATCTTGCTGAAAATGCAAGAAAAACTATGAAATTGTTCAAAAGGAGATTTTAGTCGGAACTCCAAAGGAACGCAAATTTAATAAAGACTCTCTAGTTAGAAACTTATCTTTTTCGTTCAAGCACACACGTAATAGAACTTTGACTAAATTAATTTAATGTAGAAGATTAAAGTACAGAATCTGATCGCAAATAGAATAGACATAATGACTTATAAATATTATTCTCAGGTTATGTATGAAACTTGAAAACATAAAAGCGTATTCATAGACAAGAAACTTTTTGGTTTTAAGTCATCAATCAAGAAATTCTGTAGACTATCTTATGTACTACCTTATCAACCGCACTTTGCAAGCGGTTTGGTTTTTGAATGCGTCTTCATGGTGTTTTATTCGAGCGTCTCCAAAGGAACCCACCCTTTTGTGTCTCCACAGGGTTTTTTTGGAGTTTGAATTCTGAAAGATTCTAACTTTTATTTAAGCCGCAACTTTAACGAACCTACAGTTATTTTCCTGTGTTGACAGACCGTTCAAAAACTACGTCACGTTATTTTGCCCCCCCCCCCCCCCCCCACGGGCAACGTCAGGGCTATGAAGAACCAAGTCAACATATTCTCTTCGATTTCATTTGATAAACGCTTAAAATAAGAGGCAAACCATAGAAACATAATATTTTAACAAATTTCGAAACCCAAAATGCTCTGAAAACAGAGTAAATAGGAATAGGGTGATTTTTCACGAAAAGAGAGAAAAAATTCTTTTGAATAATATTATTGTTATATTTAATTAATTATCATAAATAGAATTAAATAAAATTATCAAATCGTAGAACTAAAGCAAAAAAAAAAGCGAATTAGAACAAATAGTTGGATTTTTAACAGAAAGGATGAATTTTCAACCAAATGGTCGAATTATCAAACAAAAAAGGATTATATTTTATTTCAGTCGAATTTTTAACCGAATAGTCGAGTTGTCAAGCCATAAGGACGATTTTTGTTTAGAAAACAGTTGAATTTTCATATCACAACTTTTCTACCCAAAAAATGAATTTTAAATATAAAAAACAAATTTTCAAAAAATTCAAATTTTCGAACAAAAAAGATTAGTTTTTAATAAAAGAAGAAAATTATCCAAAAAATGGTCGTATTTTTTAAAAAAATTGACTTTTGAACGAAATGTTGAATGTTTGAAAACTGTCTAAATTAATTTTGAACCAAATGATAGAGTCTTCAAACAAAAAGATTCAACTTTAACCAAAAACAGTCATTTTTACCCACATACTTGGATTTTCAAGCCATGAAAAAGACAAATTTCTTATAAAATTTTTGAATTTCCAATTCAAGAGAAAAAATTTTCATCAAGAATGTTCATTTTTTAAGACAATATTTGAAATTCTGACAAAATATAATAATTAAATTCTCAAATCTTTTAATTTTATGTAAAAAACCGTTGAATGTAAACCAAATTGCTAAAATTTTCAAACAAAAATGAAGAATACTGTATAAAGGTTGAAGTGTTAATTAATTTTTTTTAAAACAAAATGATTAAATATTTAACCGGTCAAATGAATGTTCAACAAAATAGTTCAACTTTGAAGTCAAAAGTTAGATTTTCTACTATATACGAACTTTTTAGATGACAGCTGATTTTTCAAACAAAAAGGATTAATTATCAAAAAAGAAAAATTGGTAAGAAAAGTGTTAAATTGTTAATCATGCAGGATTTTAAACTAAAGAAAATTAATTTTCAACCAAAAATGAAAAAGTTGATTTTGAAGTGGAAAAAATTGACTCTCAAGCGAAAAAAATACAATTTTCCACCAATGAAATGGATCTTCGCAACTAATACAATAAATTTTGTAAAAAGAAGTTAAACTTCCAACCCAGGAGTTACATTTTTCAAAAAGAAGAATAATTTCCTATAGAAAAAAAAAATTACAACAAAAACGTAAATTTTCAACCAAAGATTTGTAACCAATGAAAAAACTATTTTTTTACAAGTGAGATAAATATTAAACCAATAAAATGTATGTTTAACCAATAAGTTCAAGTTTTAACCAAGTACTTAAATTTTCAGCCAAAAAATTTCAATTTTCAATGGAAAATTTAATAGTTGAATTTTAAACCAAAAATGATTAATTTTTAACCAAGAATCGATTAGTTAAGTTTTCATTTAAGAAAATTAATTTTCGACTAAAAAATACGAATTTATAACAAAATATTTCAATCTTGAACTAAACAGTAGAATTGTGAACCAAGAGACATAACTTCTTAACCAAAAAGATAACAGTTGACTTTTTAGTTGAAAAGAATTAGTTTTCAATTAAAAATAACCGGTTTTGCTTATTCGTTTCTATTAATTCAGTATGCATTTAAATGAAAAACGAGAAAAAGGGGAAGCTGTTTGAAAATAGGATAAAAAGGGGAACTCTTTAAAAAAATATATAACTCAAATTCTAATTCTTCACTAAAGTTCCTTGTCCCAAAATAAAAATTATATATTTCTTCATGGAAATCCCTTGTCCTGAACTAAAAATTATAATCCTTTTCGAAAATCCACTGTTCCAAGTAAGGAAAACTGCACTTATTTGCGTTATTAAAAAAATGTTTCTGTTATTTATTCTGGGTCCCACCTCAAAATTGTACTTTTTTTGTTTATAAAATACACTTTTCCTACTCAGAATTAGAGTAATAAAAAAATGAAACCACTTTTAATTTCCATTATAGTACGTCCGAAAAAAATGGGAAGGGAGGGGGATTTTGTTTGAAGAATTCAGTGCATTTATCACATAATAAAAATAAAAATATTTGAGCAGAAAGCGAAAACTGGACTGGCGACAGACTGGCGCTAACCTGAAGATGTCGATGGCAGTGAGACGTTAAAAATCTGGAGAACGAACCGAACCCGGATGTTCCTGTCATTCGAGAGGAGTTTGTATGTCGTCCTGGTAATTAGGAGTCCCCCGCCTATACCATACCAGACCCAAAAACTATTTAGTTGTCACATTTGCCAACCTCGCATAGTATTTACGACCGAATTTGACTCCAGGCGGGATAGACACAGACGAGAGATTCGGCCGTAACACCAGGAAAGTTATTGCTGCGAGAATGTTACTGAGAACACTGAAAAAGAGAAATAAAGTTACGGTAACGAAATAATTTTCGTTTAGAAGTTTTCGTTCGTTCTACAAAGTTCGGTTGTGATTATTAAAAAAGTGGTTGTAGACCTCGATTCCAGTTAAAAGATGAAAAATTGTGTAAATTATTATTATTACTTTAGCATTAAGCCAAATCCCTTACGGGGTAGGTGTGACTTCCTGGGTTTTAGCCGCGTTTTACTGTCGGCGATTAGGAAGTTCATGTGAGAAAATAAAAGCTGGAATATGAGAAAAAACAGTCAGCGCCGTCTGAACCATATTCCAATTGGAATGCATAATATTGAGCAATATACGGCTCTGAGTGCTCGCGCATGGCGGCCCTTCCGAGGCGAGAGTCGCAACCGGACCGGTTTGTATGGAACCTGGAATGTAGTAAGATCCATACTCTTTGCTTTAATTACATCCACAAAGTAAAGCTCTCCACGTGGGCACATTAGTATCTACGACTTTTTACATCTATGCCACATTATTTGAAAATCCTCTCATTACTGTTCATTAGTATTTTACCAAATAAATTTTCCAGGAATTATATGCCGACCACGTTAACTTTATCCTTATCCTTACCTTGGTAGCCCGGAAATTTACAAAATTCCTTTAATCTTGTGAAATCCATACCTAGCTCACAAAAGTCAAGTAAAATTCTGAAAAACATCTTGGAAACTGTAAGATTTTTCAAAATTCTGTTTAAAATGATGAAATCATTAAAATGCCTTGAAATCCTTTAAATATCATTGATGTACTGGATATCTTTTAATAATATTTTTAGATTTTCTGAAATCCGACGAAATTCTTTGAAATCTAGACAAATTTTAAACCATGTTAAATTCCTTGCAATCTTTTAATAACCTTAAAGTCTTTAAAATCTTTTAAATCTTGTAAAATACCTAGTAATTAAAAAAAATCGACTAAAATCATATGACATATCGTGAAACCTGTAAAAAATTTCAAAATTCTTTTAAAAATGACGAAATCTTTCTAATCTCTTAAAATTGTTTGAACATCATTGATATCCTGCATTTTTTTTTAAATCTTAAAATTTTTTTGAAATCGGAAGGAATTCTTCGGAACTTTAGCAATTTTGAAATCATGTTCAATTCCTTGGAAACTTTTTGAGTTATAAATAAAATTCTTTAAATTTGGTGAAATCTCTAATAATCCCCCAAAAAACATCGAAAAATATCCTGAAAAATATCTTGAAACCTGTAATATTTTTCCATTTTTTTCAAAAATAATTAAATCATTGAAATCTTTTAAATACCATTGATATAGCGATAGAATGAGGAAAAAATCGAGCAAAATCGCATAAAATACCTTAAAACCTGTACAAATTTTCAAAATTCATATAAAAATGACGAAATCTCTTGAAATCGCTTAAACATCATTGATATTCTGCATAGATTTCTGAAATCCTTGAAATTGTATTTTTAAATCGGAAGGAATTTTTCAGAACTTTATCAATTTTGAAATCATGTTTAATTCCTTGGCATCTTTTTGAAATTCCCGAAACTTTTTGAAATCCTTCCAAATCCCTTGAAATATATCAAACTCTTTAAATTTTTCGAAATCCCTAGCAACCTCCCCTCCCTCATTACTGTGAAGCATCTTGAAACAGTATTTTTCAAATACCCTACATTCTTTAAAATCATTCGGAATCCTTGAAATTAATAATATCCCTTAGATCTTGTGAAATCCCTAGTATTCTAAAAAAAATCGACTAAAATCCCATAAAATATTTTAAAACCTGTAAAAATTCTTTTAGTAATGATGGAATCTTTGAAATCCCTGGAAATATTTTAAATGTCACTGATATCCTGGATACCTTTTTGAAATTTCCTAGATTTTTCTGAAATACGACGGAATTCTTTGAAACATTTAAAAGTGTTGAGATCATGATAAATTAAATGGAATCTTTTGAAATACCCAAAAGTCTTTAAGACTCTTCGAAAACCCTTGAAATATATGGAATCCTTTAAATTATGTGAAATCCCTCCTGATCCCAAAAAGACGAATAAAATCCCACAAAACATATTCATGAAATCTGTAATATCTTTAAAAATTCCTTTTAAAATGATGAAATCTTTTCAATCCTTGTAAACTTCGTCACATCTTATTATTATTACACCATTAAGCCATTTCCCTTTTGGGCTAGGCGTGACTCACTCGGCAGGGGAAATGAGTATTGTGTGGAAGGGACAGAGATTTTTCAGATTGATCCAGAATTCTCGTGCTATTTAAGTAAATAACACGTTCGTTCCGCAACACTGTTCCGACCCAGGTTCCTGATCAATCTCTCCAGCAATCACCCCAAGCGAAGAACCTCACGAAGTCGTTATGTAAGGTTCCCCACTTGGGTCCATTAATAGCCAAGGTCTTTGTTTCAGGCGTCGTTCACTCTACTGACACTCTTTTTATTAACTATTTTCCGCCATACTTTCCTGTCCTGGCATACTTCTCTAGCTTCTTTTATGTCCATGCATTTTTTGATGCAGGCTCTCGTGTTTCTGTGACTTCTTATGTCTCTTCTAAGTAGGGTTTCATTCACACATTCTAACCATTCTTTCCGCGGTCTAGCTCTGGGCACGCTGCCATTTACTTTACCTTGATACACTTGTTTCGTTAGTCGTTCATTTGACATTCTCTCAACATGTCCGAATCATCTTAACCGATTTCTTTCCCATGTGTCTACTAGCGTCTCTTCTGCACCACATTCTTTTAGAATTATCTCGTTACTTACTTTGTCCATTAGGGTTTTCTCGCTTATTACGCGCGTGAATCTTATGTCACTTGCGTTATTTTTACTCTTATCTTTTTCTAGATAAGTCCATGTCTCGCTACCGTATAGTACAGTCGGTACAAATATAAAATTATGTATTGCCATTTATTAAGCCCAAATATACCATTAAGCATAAATCCCTGAACATCTTTTAAACATCATTGACATCCTGGATACAATTTTTCAAGCTTTTGAATTTTTCTAAAATCTGACGAAATTCTTAGAAACCCTTAAAAATGTTTAAATTTCATTAAATTCTTTTGAATCTTTTAAAATACCCGAAACCGTTCAAAACCTTTTGGAATTCCTTAAAATATATAAAATTCCATAGATCTTGTGAAATTCTTAATAACGTAAAAGAAGCCTAGTAAAATCCCGTAAAACATCTTGAAAACGGTAAAAATTTTCAAAATTCTTTTAAGAATGATGAAATCTTTGAAATCCTTTGAAATCTTTTAAATATGATTGATATCCTGGATACCTTATTAAAATTTTTTGAAATTTTTTGAAAACCGACGGAATTCTTTCAAACCTTTAAAAAATGTAAATTATGATAATTTCATTGCAACCTTTTGGAATCCCCGAAACGATTTAAAATCCTTTGAAATCCTCAGTAATCCCTTAGCAAAAATCTTCTAAAATTCCACAAAACATCTTAAAATCTGTAATATTTTTAGAAATGCCTTAAAAACTTATGAAATCTTTGCAATACTTTGAAATTCTATAAAGTCTCATAAAGCACTTTAAAAACCCTCAATATAGTTTTAAATCCCGCAAATTGTCTTGAAATTCACAATAGGGAATTTCAAATCATTTAATGTAATTAATAGTTGTGACACAATAAGTGTCAATTCATTATAATCAGGAATGATTATTTTACTTATATTTGAGCTTACAATTAATCATTATCTACTGTAAGGTGCTCTAACCTATTTCATAAAAATTCTTCAAAAATTTTTAAACTTTTAAATTCTCTGAAATCGGGTGAAGCTTCTTGAAACCTCTCAAAATTCCTTAGAATTTGTTAAAATATTTAAATTCACTTGCAAAGTTTTGAAAATTTTTTAAATACTTTGGAATCATTTGAAATCTTTAAAATTCTGTAATCTTTTGAAATGTCCGATTTTTGAGACGGTCGATATGTAATTTTACTTACGTCACCGTGCTAAAGGTGTAGGTTTTAACAGATTTTGTGACAATTAGTAACGTATATCAAATTAATTCGAAGACAACATTTTCATCTAAGGAGGAGAGGGGTCGTATTTACGACGTCCCCCAGAGGGGGGGGGGGTCAAGCTGTGTGTAATGATCTGAAGTAGAGGGGTGGAAAAAGTGTTTAAAACACACACAAAAACTAGGGATACGAAGCGCTGGAGGTAATCGTTCAAGCATTGTATTAGTCAACTGCCCCCCCCCCCCCAGGTAAACTTTCCTTGGTTACAGGCCTGTAACGCGCTACCTCCAGCGGAGTTCACCGAAAATTTCTGAGATTCACGACGGAAAGTTTACGCCACCTTAAAGTACCCAACTCGCGTTTACTCTTCTTCACCAATTGCCTGCAACATTTGATAACCTTAGGTTTTTCAGTGATAAAGGCTAAATAAAAAATAGTTGCATCAGAGAAATTTAATAAAACTAGTAGCATTAGTGTAATTAAAAAAAAAATAGGCGCATTGGTAAAAAGAATGTCAAAAAGTGTCAAAAGCGGGGTGAGTCCGAGGCCAGGAAGTGTTTATAGTAAATCAGGTTGTTATTTAGTTCAGCTTGTAAAGATTCCAGTCAACAGACTTTGAAAATAAATCAGACAGAGAGTTTTATGAATGTTTTCGGACTTTTGGAGTAAGAAGGGCGTGTTTAGGTCTTTACTTTAGATGAGTCGTAAGGAAGTCAGAACTAGAGCACCGTAGAGTGGAAAGGTCCCCCGTAAACTACTAATCACCATAAACCACCGGGATACACGTGTTACGAGTTCCCCGCACAGAGGAATAATTCAACCTCTTTCATCTATTCCTTTCTTATCTCACTCTTTATTGCGTTTTGTTATATTCTCGTAGAAACATCAGAAACAAAAAAAATATCGCTTCTTTCTAGAGGAAAACAAATAATTAGAAATACGGCTCTGGTTTAAAGTTGACACCGCTAAAAAATCTATAAAAAATACCTGTGATATCTTTTGTGATATGTTTTGTGATATCTGGGCTAGTTTATAAGAAAAATGATAAAATTATATTTTTAGGAAAAAATCAATTATCCCGGCCTCAAAAATGGTTTCGTCCGTATAAAACAGATGGAATGCCTTATTTATTATACATGAAAAAACTTTGAAAAAATATAGAAAACAATAAGAAAGGTGGGGTTTTGCGAGAAAATATTATTTTTTCGTATTATAAAAACATGAACTTAAGATATTTTTAAAAACCCCGCCGTTTTTATTACTTCCAATATTTAAAAAAAAGGTTCTGCTAATATTAGAAAGGTGTATCTCCTATCAGATTTATGCGGACTAAATCATTTTTCGGCCGGGAGATTTTTTTCCTTAAAATATAATTTTCTAGGAGGTATTTTTGTAAAAGCTTTTAGACATGCAAAGACATATTTCTGAGAAAAATGCGAAAATTCAATTTCATGACAAAAAAATTCCCTTGGCCACAAAAATTTCTCATCCCACTTAAAATTCACAAGAAGTCTTCCCTATAGAAGGCTAAACTTAAAAAAATGAAAGCGTGGTTCTTTTTAATTGCCTTTTTATATTTTACAAATTGTCTCCATTGTGTTAATTTTAGATATTTTCCCAGTTATCCGACGGACTTAAAAATACGACGGTAAAACTCATCAATTCTTTCCAAATTTTAACGCTTGAAAAATAACAATTTTTTAAAAGTAATTTGTATTCAGTATGTCAGATTGTGTCAATTATCAAAATTAATTTCAATGTTTATTCACAAGTGACTTAACGAGTTGAACCCAGCATCTCCTTCTCAGATGATCTGCTTCCGGAATTCGAATCAAATCTTAACTTTAATCAATTTGATCATAGAATACATTTCTCTTCGTCAACAAAGATTCAAGTTCGCAGAAAACCATAAAAGTGGACAGACATATCTAAATTCTATAAAGACTCGCATTCACTTATCTTATCCCAATAATGAGCCTCTTCGTGTTTTTAGCTGACCAAAGTCGTAAATTTTTTCGTATTCACTTTTCCTTGTCACCTCGTAGCTGTTTTACATTCGCCATGATTAGACAAACATTCTCGGTAGTTACAAGTACCAGAGCAGGTAGTCGATATTTCGTATTAACTTGGCCTATCGCAGGACAATTTCAGATAAGAAGAACGTCTTTCGAGAATCGTAAAGTTTTTTGAAACGCTTGTCAAACAAGATGAGAAATTCCGTTCCCAAGTTAAATACCTATAAAAACTTCCTCCACGATTTCAAATCTAAATCCATCGTTGATTAATGATAGATGTAAAGGAAGCCACACCAAAGGCAAAAAAAAGGCTTTTTGTCAAGATGTCTAAATTATAAAAACTTTTGTAATTTTTAATCTGCAAATCAATAATAATAATTTTAATAGAAAAATTCGTCTATCATTGAAATTTGATCCTCCTCAAATTTTGTAAATTAAATTTGACTAAGTGCCTCATATTTTGTAGATCAGACGAAAAAAAAACTAATTCAAGCTAAAAACTGACTATATATTATTCACACAACAATCTGATTGCATTTACAAGATTGAATGAAATTCTATTGCTGAATTCGGGGGAGAAAACCATGCTCACAATTGCTAGAATAAATTCGAACCTAATTTTGAGACAAATTTTTAATTATTTTTTTGCAAGCTAAATAAACCTCTGACCCCCAAATGCATTATTGAAATTTCGATGCTTTACAATAGGAAATATAAACTCAAAAAATTCTACATTAAAATAATTTAAATTTTTATATGAAAATAGGGAACTAACAAATAATGGAACAAATTATTTTAAATAAAATTAATGTATGTCATATTGAATTTAATATATGACGCTTCAAATTCATAACTTTTCAAGTAAAAATATTGCAATTTCTACCAAATAGATGAATTCTGAAACAAGAAAATTAATTTTCTACAAAAAAATACAAATTTTCGATCAAATGAATTATCAACCATATATTGAAATTGTCTACTAAAAAGCGTAAATTTTAAACCAAAAATGGAATAGTTAAATTTTTAAGTTAGAACCATTGATTTAAAAAAAAAGAATTTTTAACAAAATAGTTAAATTTAAAAAGATATGAATTTTAAACTAAAATAATCAATCTTCAACCAATAAAATTAATTTCAGGCACAGAAGTTCAATGTTAAAAAAAATTAGTTGAATTTCCAACCATAAAATGTGAATTCTCGGAAAGAAATTTATTTTTTAAGTCGAAAAATATGAATGTTCAAAAAAATAGTTAAATCCTTAACCAAAACACATTATTGATTACCAACCAAACAGTTGAATTTGTAACCATGTAATTGAATTTTTAATCAAGAATATACATTTTCGCAAAAAAAACAAAGAATTTTCAACAAAATACATGAAACTTTAACCAAATAGTTGAATTCTCAACTCAGAAGATTAATTTTATATTGAAAAAGATGAATTTTTTACTAACCAGTTGAAGTTTCTACTATAAAAAGATAAATTTTGAATGAAAAATCGAATAGTTAAATTTTTAGTATAAAGATTAACTTTTAACAAAATAGATAAATTCTTAACTAAAATAGATAATTATTTGTCCACCAAAGAGTTGCATTTTAAAGAGATTCTACAGTCTTATATATAGTCAGTAGTTACGTTTTTTATCATTTTTAACACAAAATTATTAATATACAAAGACTTACATTTACAATTAATAATTTAAAAATTATTCAATTTGAAATTGCGATTATTTTTATCTGCCTACAAAGAAATTATTAATTTTCTACCAAAAAATAGAATTTTGTAACAAAACATGTAAGTTTTTAACGAAATAGTTGAATTTTGGAATATTATGGAATACTTCAGCAGAATAATAATTAAATCTTCAATTATAAGAAAAATAATTGTTGAAAAAAAACACAACAAATTTTCAACAAAAGAGTTAAATTTTCAGCAAAAAATTCCTTTTCATACAGTGAAAAAACAAGTTTTCAATCACATATATCACATTTCAACCAAAGAAATGAATTTTAAAATAAAAAGATGAATTTTCAACAACAATAAATTATTTTTCAACAAAAGAGCTTAATTTTTAACCACGTCATATTATTTCCAACCTTAAAGATTAGTTTAGAAGTAAAATGATAAATATTTCACTGTCCTAATTCAATTTTTAATCTTGAACAAGATATTTTAGTTAAGAAGATAAACTTGCCAAAAGAAAAAGATATTTTTCTACAAAAACCGATTTTTAACCAAATTGGTGGTTTTTCAACTAAAATGATTAATCTTCAACTGGAATAGTGGAATATTATACCAAAAAGCGGAAAATTCAACTATAAAGATAATTTTCTACAAAAAATGCGAATTTTTTACAAATCTGGATGGAATGAGAAGGATTCCTTACTAAAATAATTAAGGGCATACAGTATATTCACCGACACCAACTTAGTAACACCCAGTAAACGATACTTAGTTTTATTAACCCAGCAACTCTGGTTAATAATGATGAATTTTGCCGTCGCAAAGAAGTGCTACGATCGGGCCTAAGCATTTCTAAGTTGCGCCATCAGGAGAAGCCAGGTGGATTATGTGTATCCAAATCTCAATTGTTTACCTTATTTCAAAGTATTTTCAATAATATTGAAATGGATTCATGATCATGAGTACAATAGGCTCTTTGATAAACAATTCCAAAAGAATTTTGTTTCCAAAGTTTGATTCAAACTGATCGAATTTTCTGACAACTATTTCGTTGTTCAAGTCCTTTCATGCTCGAAAGAAGTTTGTTAGAAACAAAATATTTTTCTTCGAGTGCACCTCATGTCGAAAAAAAGATATATTTTCCGAAAAAAAATATATTACTATTTTAGTTGAAGTGAACTATTTTCCTCGTTGTTACTATAAGACGAACCTTGACATTCTAACTAGGGTTGCAAAGTTGGCGACTGTCTCACCAAGACAAAATTTGTATACGAGTACAAGGATTTTTTTTGGGGTGTGTAAACTAAATTAAAAACTACTCGCAAATCCTTACAAGTCCAAGCAAACATCCTCTATCTTGGAGAATTCATTCTGAAGCAAGCCTGACAATTTCCTTATCTTTGAATTTCATGTCGAATTCATCGATTCAAGCTGGGAATAATCGGTGCTATTTGTCGAGTGGTGGAATTCGTTGGACTTATCACTTGGAGCTGGAGGAGAGAGATATTGTGGAGTGTTGGAAATCCTATTGAACTGGGAGAAATCAAGAATAAGAGAGGTGGATGGGCTTGGGACTCTTGTGAGAGGTCTTGGTGCCTCCTCGTGGCGTGTATATGCTAATGCAAGACGAATGTCTCCTCCACCTCCACCTCCTTCACCTCCTTCTTCGTCTTTGCTTCCAAAGTCGATGTGTCTTCTGTCTGGTCCACGGAACGCGCCATACGTCGGAGGACGCCATACGTTTTCGCGGCGTAGGCGTCTTGTTCCCCTAAACTCTCCTCAGCGGGGCGGCTGCAGTTTCATCGACAATCGATTGCCCATCGACACTACGATAGATTAGGCTGGATTATCGAGCATCGTACAACTCCGAGAAATATGCTCCTAAAGGATGCCCGACCAGAGGTCTATCATAATTTAATGTATCTTTAAAAACAGGGAAGATTTCGTTGGGGATACTGCCATTTTAGAAGATTGCAGACTTCACACTCTTTCCTCTATTCTCCTCTTTACCCCATTTAAAAAAAATTCCTTCCCCCCCCCCCTTATTTTAAAAATACCTCCCATTTTTCTCCCTTTCTCGATTAAATACAAACTGCATCAGAACCCAATCAGAAGATGCAACTATTTTTTGTTATAATTTGACGTTTAAGACAACGTAATTAGTTTCAATTCACCTGACCCTAAAGCCAACAACTTACTTACTTTATTCAAGTTTACTATTGTATTTTTAATACGGAATTGGTTTAGCTTAATTAAAGACTCTACTATACACTGATAAAAAAAATGTCCCAGGAACAAAATAATTTTATTAAACAGTTTTGACTGTTCTTATCAAAATTTGGTTGCGACTACCAAACATGTAGTTGGAGATATAAAAAAATGTAGTTGGCAGAAACAAAGAACTTGGTTAAGTACTTTATGTTGAGTGTAACAAAAAAATTTTGTTGAGCGTGCGAAACAATCAGCCGCGCATGCGCTCTCTTTCGACTCATAACGAGCAGTTGACTGCTTTTTCAATATGGCGAATTTGACCGAAAATCACCTCTCTGCAGTTTAATCATTAATATTATTTGTAGTTCTGGCCAAGAACATAAAGTTCAAAAAAAGAGTTGTGTTTATTTCGAAAAAAAGTTAGGATCGCTCACGCTACGACCCAACAAATGTTAGATTAATGTGGCCTAGGATCTCTAATTGATGTATTTCAAGGTAAAACATTTGTAAATTTTATTATTCGTTATATTTTATGTTTCAAATCCTAAAAACATACTTGAAAGTAATTATGAAAGTATTTTAATTATCTTCAATTATTTCAGGGAATGATCTTAATTTATCACTATTTCATCTAATCACTGAGTAATCCGAAATACAATTATGATTAATTAAACGAATTTTTTACAAATCAAGTACATTTGATCGAATCTATACATTTTGTCCTTCTAGTTTTTTTCTTATACAGAAAATACTTTATATTTTATTTACAAAATACATTTTCTTCTTAGCAAAATAATTGTAGCTCGAAAAAATGGTCTTGCTAAAAGAAAACTATTTTGATAAGTGTACCAAAGTTCTGTTCGCTCAACAAAAAAAGTTTGTTCAATCTACGAAATAATGTTGTTGTGCCTACAAAATTTTTGGTTAGTTCAACCAAACGCTCCATCAAAATAATTCGGTTCGCTCATCAAAAAGATTTCGTTACTTGTATATCAATCAAACATTATATTTTTACAAAAATTGATCTTTTCTAGTTGAAAATTCAACTATTTTGTTCAAAATTCGTCTTTTTTGTTAAAATGCAACTGTTTGATTGAAACTGAATCGAAGGTGCTTAGGATTTAACTATCTTGTTGAAAATTTGTTTTTTATTTGTTTCAATTCAAATGTTTTTTATTTCAATTCTTAAACACTTATTGAAATTGAACAATTCTGGCAGGTCATTCGAGTATTTGGTTTAAAATGAAACTATTTATTTGCAAATTTAACTGTTTGGCAGAAATTTAACTTTTTTTACTGAAGAATCATACTTTTAGTTCGAAAATTTAACTGCGTAGATAATTCGTCTTTTTTATTTCAAAATTCAGCAACTTTTTTAAGGATTCGTCTTTTTGGTACAACATGGATCTTCTTAGTTGGAGAATCCGATTTTTCGTAAAAAATGTATCCATTTGGGCAAAAATTATTTTTTATTAACGTATTATACATAAATTATAATAATATATTATTTAGTTAATTATCCTGAATGTAATTCACGTATCTGTTACAGCGTATAGTGTAAAATAAAAAAAAACATTTTTTATAGCCAAACTTAATTTACACATTAAAATAAGTTTCATTGGAAGTAATTTGCATATTTCGAATCAAAATTATTGTCTATCTTATTTTTAGGATTGAAGATATCAGGCATATGAAACTTCATCAAAACATTATTTAGTTTAAGGGAGATTTTGAGTATCATAAAATAAATAAAATAAGATAGAAAATTGAGAGATGTTGATTATATAAAATCCAATATTATCTAATTCAGGAATATATTTTCTGTACTTACGCAAAGTGCTATGATATTTAGATGAAACTTCAAAAAACTTTGACTTACCTAAAACAAAAAACAAAACTTTTATTAGATACGGAAAGTGACTTAAAAAGTATTCTAAAAAATGGAATTTTTAATTAATGTATAGAAAAAAAATCATCTGCTTGGTATCTATTACAGCGAGAATAAATTCCGGTCCAGAAGGAGACAACCGGAAAGGACGTTAGATACATCGTACATCGTCGAGCGGATATGATAAACCATCCGATAAGGATCGCGGGATTGGGAAGGACTCCAGTACATTCAGCCAAATTAAATCCTTGGCCGTCGAAGAGAGAAAGAGAAAAGGAGAGAAGCATTAAAAGAACCAAGAAAAAGGTTTACGAGGGTCTAACGGGTGGGTCGAGCCTACGTAGTGCTCCACAACATTCAGAGTTGACCAACGTGAGAGAAGATTCCAAATTCCAATACCAACAATTCTAAAAAAATGGTCAACATCCTTCACACACCAAAAACCCCTTTTTCAAATGAATAAAAAGAGGAAAGACCTCAAAAATCGAAATGTCCTAAACCACCTGGAAGTTGTTTTTTTTTAGACTTTCAGAGAATGAGAGTTTTAGCCAATTTAGTGCACCTCCTCAAGCTTGCATCTCAGGTACAAAGTTAAGATAGGCTATTAAAAGTTATATTACCAGACATAAAACGAGACGAATCTAGCAAAAAAACAATGATCAGGTTTTATTGGTTGCCTGCAGATTCCAGATATGTTAGATGTAGGAGTTAAGTGGTTTTCATTTTTGAAAAAAAAAGAGAATAGAATATAGAATCTTTAGAATAATTGTAGAATCAGAGAAGGGTTTGAGTTTAGAATTTAAATTTTAAATATGGGAATATGGAGAGTATGAAGAGCGTGGAGAGCGACAAATCAAATTTACGATTCGGTGAAGAGCCTCTTTGCTGTTTTTACAGGTATTTTAAAATTAAATTTCGAGTTTTCCGAGAACTGTGATTGCAATGAGGGGTGTGAATGATATACATAAAAATGACAACAGTACATTTGAGGTAAAACCCCTTAAATGTACGCCCACGTGCACCAGTCAACTAAAATATATGACCCGTCGGATCTGATACATTCGTGAACCGGTAACCGGGCAGCTGGACCCGTCGCGTCGTTTTGACAACAATTTCCACTTAGTGCCTCCGCATGACATTCGTGTCTGTCCAACGATCTCTAGAGTAGCATTCGTTTAATCTTGGAACTTGAATGCCTTTTGACTAGAGCACCATCGTTTTTCAAAACAAGAATCTGCTTTTGCGTTTCTATCCCACTCGAGACAAAGTAGCTGTTCATTAATTCTGTTGAATTTGATAAGCACAACGTTCCTTGGTACTGGAAAGCTGATAATTGGAAGATTAGACTTTGACTTTGTTGGGCCCTTCCGGTGGCTATTATTCCATCATTGATGAATTCAGTTCATTGAGGGCTGAGGCTAGCGTTATCGGTGAATGGGCGCTACCACGCGTCGAATAATGCGAGAAGCATTCAAGATGCTATCTCCGGAATGAATACAGGGGAGTCTGGGCGGCAGTTATGATTATGGTGGTGTAGGTTCGTGAAGGTGTTGACACAAGAAGAGGAGCGGCGCGGGTGGAGGCGTCACTACACGCGGAACTCATTCACACCTCCGCCTCCGGACTCTAATCTTCCACTTAGCTCCCTTCTTCAACACCAGATACACAATAATTATGCCAAATAACAACCGGATCCGTCCAGCGGATCCATGCAATATTTTTATCTCTCTTCCAACTTCAAACTAAATAGCCGGAATAAGATCAGTTAAAGAAATGTTCACCCACCTCGAGTTTTAAGAACCAAATACAAATTATCCGTCGTGACAACGGCGGGATGCACTCGACTCGCCGACAACCTACAAAACAAAACTCGGTAATTCATTCATCGAGGCAAGACAATCAGGTTTATAGGATGACACGAGAATTTTTTAATGATCCAGAGGGTGGGTCTTGTGTCGACTTGGGTCCTGTTCCGGTCCTGGACACGGAGTCCCGATACGTTCGCGAAGTTCCTCTAGGTCATTGATGAGGGGTCAAGTGGAGAGAGGTGAATGTAGAAAAGGAGAGGACAAAAGAGGGAAAAAGAAGCAGGAATGGCGCCCACGCTTTATGCTAACACTAACGCCGCCGACACCGGCTGGGTGGTCCTGACTTGCCCCACCCACTCAACCCCTTCGCCATCCACACCTTCGTCCCTTAGTTGGTTCAACAAATATCCTTAATCCCAGGATCAGAATCCGTGAATGATATAGTAGTTCCGATAGCAAGACGACGTCTTGGAAGGATGGCACGGATCCGACGTGATTATTCCAGTTAAACATCCACCATGTCTCGCGATCATTCGTCATTCTACTCATTCGTCTCCAATTATTTAAATCCAGACATCCAGTCTATTATTTAAATCCAATCATCCTAACTATTATTTTAATCCAGTCATGAGCAAAAGTAATGAACCCACAGTGGGTGGACACTTTATATTATTTTCCTGCAGAAGTAATAGAATCAATTTCCCATTACGAAAGCACTTTTGATTAAATCCGAAAAAAACTGAAACGAAAAATTAATTACAAGAGATTAATTACACTTCCTCTCTTTAACTCTTCAGCTTGACTTGACAGAAACATACTTCAATGATCATCACGATTTTCTTTTATCGAATTTCCTATCCGGAAGGTATATAAGAACGCGCGGTTTTCTTTTGAAGTACTATCTCATGAATTATTCTCTACGGTACGGTCAATAACAGATAAGTTGAGAAAGAGTGCGTCCGCCGCCGCCGTAGGAAAATATGAAGTCGTCTCCAGATCTTTTCACTCTTCCAAACGACAGGCGTCTATTTGAAATGATTTCTTCGAATTTCCACTGTCTTTCTACGTCAACAGACTTCTGAATTGAATTTTTATATTCTTCAGATTTTCAATAAATATAATCTGAAAGGTTCTTCCTGCAATAAATTCGATACAAATAAAAAGCAGCTCGAATAATCCTGCACATACTGATTCTTTTATGTTCAATCCAACAAATACGTTTAATCATATTCGTCGAGAGGCCTTTGATCAGACGTTGTTTTTAACGATATCAGATGATATAAACGATGATACATCTCAAAGATAATTCGTTCAATGAACACTGGCCTTAATACGGGTATGCCAATAGTAACCGTTTAAGTACGACTTTTTTCTTCACGCGTGTTCCGTCGTTAAAGGAACTTGTACATGAACTTGCTCCGGAGGATCATCTTAACGACCATCTAGATAAGGGTAAAATCATCTGTAAGAAAACCGGTGGCGAGTGGTACCTTGGTCGCCCATTAATCAAAGGACAGGAGCGCTAATGAACCTGCACAAATTGTCGGAAGGGAACTCTTCTTCGATCTGAAACCTTTCGGTGACTGAATTCCATTTAGATTTCATACGAAATCCGAATAGTGAAAAATATTCATGAAATGTTCAAAATTTCTCAATTTCAAAAATTCTATTAGAATTTGAAGAATACCTCAAGAGAGTCAGGTATGTTCTCCAATTCAAAAAATATTTCTCAACCATCAATTAGCATACGAAGAAAAAAAAGCCTGCAGTGGTATTCAAGCAATGAAAAATAATAATTTATATATTTTTTCACGTTGAGAATCAATCATTGGATAACCTTTTCAAATCGCAACTTCTACCCTGCGATTGACCAATGAGCTTCTGAATACCTCCTACCACACTTTCAATTATTCGGCGCCCCGAGCTAACCGATCTCCCCATTATCAGATGACACGGACCCGAGCTTTTATGTTTAATTGATATTTTTCGTAACTCTAGAGAGATCCACGAGAGGGGTGAAACAGACGAACAGATATAATCCGAGACTCGACATTGCTCTCGTTAAAATATTTCGCCGGGAAAACATCGGTGGAGGAGCTGCTGTACATTCTGCTCCGATTATCCGTTAAAATAATACTCCCCTTCCATACAACTGAAGCAGGATTTAATCTACCAGTAAAAAATTTTTCAATAAATCGAATTTCACGAATTAAAATCTATCAGCACAAAGAATGAAAACCCTATCTAATTCAATTAAACGAATTTCACGAATCAAAATCTATCAACAAATTTAACACACCTTTCTATCAGAAAAGTTGATGAGCCTTTCTATCACAAAATTTGACAGACCTTTCTATAAATATTATTCATCTGGAAATCCTATACTTTTTTATCATCAAATTTTCATTATGTCTCTATCAAATATTATCAACACCGAACTTGTATCAAGCCCTATCTTCCACAATTTTCAACATTTTTATCAAATTTTATCGATGGAGAAATCTTATACTTTTCTATCAATAGATTATCATTAAGCCTCTATCAAATCTTATCCATTAAGAACTTGTATCATATACTATCTTCCAGAATTTAAGAAAATTCTATCAAACTATCCATCAATAAATCTTATAATTTTCTGTCAACAGAGTCTCATTAAAATTCTATCAAATCTTATTGCGGCAGAGGAATTGTATCCAAGCCTATGTTCTAAAATGTTCAAAGGTTTTATCCGTGTATCGATAAATGTTGTAATTTCTTCTCCATATTTTCTCCTTGCAAAAGGCTTGATGGAGTTTTAATAATAACATCTTGGTAGAAAACCATAGATTTTCCGAGGGAAAGAATTCGACAGAAATCTTCCAGTTCCTGAAAAATAGGATTTGATGCAAGTCTGGTGCAAATAAGATTTGACAGTTTAAATAAAAACTGTGAATAAAAATCGTATAACTTTTCACAATGGGTATAATTTTATAGAAGTTTTCGAAATTTTAAAACATAGAATTAGATACAACTCTATAGTAGAGTAAGTAGATGATAAGAGTTGATAGAGTTTCAAAGGGAAAATGTTGATAGAAAAGTATAAGATTTCTCGATAGATAAAGTTAGATAAGACATTCTTCTAAGATTCTAGAAAATAGAATTTGATACAAGTGTTGTGCGATTAAGGTTTGATAGAATCTTAATGAGAAAATGTTGCTAGAACAGTATAAGATTTCTCTGCAGATAGACAAAAACGTCCAAGATTCTGGAACATAGGATTTAATAGAAGTCTTGTGTGGATAAGATTTAATAGAGTTTCAATGAGTAAGTGTTGATAGAAAGGTGCAAGATTTCCCGAAAAATTTTGACAGACTTAATTTACATAGGTCACTGTCCTATTTTGCTTTGGTAGAAATGAAAATTAATTCTACCCTAACGCTTGATGGAAATTGATTGCCTTTTTATTAGGACACTTCCGATAAACATGATTAATTGATTATTCATGTTGATAGACACTCTATCAAAAACGTTTGCTGGAAATTCTATCGAAAAAGTTTGATAGAAATATAAAGGGAATTTTTTTAATTGCGTATACAAAAAATAGATTATGAAAGTATTAATTTTTTATATCAAATACTATCAGACTTTTTCAGCAAGGCTTGAAAGAAAGTCTGAAACTACTTATCCGAAAGAACAATATTCAGTATGCAAATGTTTAGAGTTTAGACTGATGAAAATGAATTTTTTTTGTTTATAATAAGAAAGACAGTCAAATCAAATGCCTAAAAAGTGGAGAATAATTTGAAAACATTTTTCTAGTATCTAAAAATCTTGATTTCCATAATATGTGTTAGCTTTTTCTTCTCTCAGAGGGAGTTCGTTTTATGACAAATGCCGGTCAAAGGAACTCGTGAATGGAGCCTACCTTCTCGACTACTCTTCACGTCTATTATCCTGCAATAAATAACAAGTCGTAAAACTTAAAGATCAGTTATCTTGAAAAAGAGCTTCATAGTCTCTGAAGCTAAACTCTAAAGTTTAAACTCAGCTCGTCAAGCTGGAACACCCACTTCGCTATAAGTGTCAAACGTTTAATTTTTTTAATTTGCCAAAGAAATCAATTGCAATAATATTATTGTTTCAACAGTATCTAATAATAATTCTTAAAAAGGGGTGCCGAAAAGCTTCATTTTCAAAATGTCCTGATTTATTCCCGATTAATTCTTCATTATCCTTGACCATTAATATTTAAAGACAAAAAATCTCATCTTGAAACGTGTGACTAATTTTATTTTAAATCTAAAAGAAAGCATTTTAAAAAAAAATATGAAAAAACGCATTGAAGTGAGAGAATTTGAAATGAGTTTAGATAAATTTTGGGAAATTCAAAACATTATCATGAAATGCCTTAGAATTGTGGTTGAGTTAAAAGAACTTCAGGATATATTAAGTAAAAAAATATTTTAAAATAATCAAAAATCCATTGAATTGAGTAGAATTGACTGAATTTAGAAAAAATCAAGTCAGCTAAGAAGATTCCAAAGAATTTAAAAGAATTCAGAGTGAATTTCAAATGAATTCAAAGTAACTGCAAATAATATTTGAAAATCTTTTTGAATTTTTGAATCCCTAGGAAACCCTGCAAATAAATTCTTTGCCAACAATTAGAGTATTATAAAATCCTGTGAAATACTTAAAAAAATCTTATATTTCCTGAAATCCTGGAAAATTAATTAAAATACCTTCAGAGCTTTTAACATTCCTTATAATCACTGAAATATTCGGAAGTCTTACAAAAACCTTGGAATCTCTGAAGTGCAAGACAATTTGTCTAAATCCCTTAAAATCACTGGAAATCATTTCACATTTATTCAAATCAATTAACTCTTTGAAATATTTTGAAATGCCCTACAAATGTTCAAATCCTTTGAAATCATCTGCAACTTTAAAGAGCTCTGAACATACTTCGGAATTGTTTCAAATGTCCTAAAATAATTCAAATCCTCTAAAATCTTTAGAAATCTGTTGCCATTTTTAGAGCTCGGAAAAATTACTTCAAATTTCGAAAAATACCCTAAAATTTTGGAAATTCTTTAGAAGCACTTGAAATTATTCAAATCTATTAAAATTTCGTTAAATCTTTTAAAATATCATTATATCTTGAAAATTCTTGTAAACAAATTCCTTTAAATTTACTAGAATATTATAAAATGAGGTAAAATCTGATAGTTTCAGAAATCCTGAAAAATTTATTAAAATACCTTGAGAGCTTTTAAAATACCTTGAAATCATTGAAATCTCCAGAAATATGATAAAATCCCTTGGAATGTTTAAAAAGTCCTTAAACCTTATGTGTAAAATTGTTCGATATCTTTAGCCATTCTAGTAAATTCTTTAAACCCCCTTGAAAAATTGTTTAAATGCCTTAAATTCATTCACATGCTGAGGAATTCCTTGAAAACGTCTAAATTTCTTGAAAATTCCTTGAAACTATTAAGAAGTTTTTAAAAATTGTTTGGATGATTTAAAAATACCCTAAAATACCTTAGAACTGCTTCAAATTATTGACATTTATTTCAAAATTCTAGAAATTAATTGAAATAAATCAGTTTGATTGATGTAACACTAATTAGTTCAATCATAAAAAGTTATCATGCTAAGATATTTTTTCCTCCACAAAAAATAAACCTATTTTCTCTGGACCTAAAAACTGAAAGGAATTTATTTCCATGAATTTACGACTAAAAATTCCAGGGAAATGAATAGAGTATCTCTTCTGAAGTTCTGAAGTTTAAAATGAGAGTTTATAGTGTCTGTTCGCGTGGCTAGCAGGTTTTAAAATTTGAGAAAATCAGGGATCACTTTACTTCTTTGGGTCCAGAAAGATATGATCTTTTCAGTAACGACAGGTTAAGGAGGTTGAAATATTTTTGACTGGCGCCAGTGGTATATATTTCAGGCCATAGTGAAAATACAGAAACACGAAGGAAAACAATCGCCAGACAATACATTTTCATCCCCGGTGGCAAACATTCCTTTCGCGTAACGAAACACGAATTCGAGAAAAAAATATGGCTTTATTATTTGTATAAGCAGTTCCCCTCAGAAAAAAAACAGCTTCCGAAAAAGGGGCTGTTTCATTAAATCTGAGACAATTTATTACTTTGTATTTTCTGGTCTCGTGTTTGTTGGTATGATGATAAAATTAAGTCAGGGAGTCAGGGAAGTAAAAAACTGTACTATGTTGATTTAATATTAAAAAAAGGGAAAGGGATTGGGCAGAGAATAGGATTAACCCATGGCAGCTCGTTAGCGTGAGACAAACACGACGATAATGACCCTGTAATCACGTCTTGGCAGAAAAGAGTGATCTTTTTGCGAAGATAAATCGCGAGAAGATGATTTGTTCTGCTAAACGTATACCTGAGAAAATCTTCATGCCTGACAACGGGGAGTCTTTTAAGGTACTAATTAGATGATCATTATTTTTATGTAAAAGGTCATCTCCATTTCATATTTTCCCTTATAATGTGATCTAACTATGCTTACTTATTTTCAGTCATTGTTAGAACACTCCTTCGTAATTTCCAGCCCAATAAAACTGGGATCTTATGAACACAATTGATTTTGATTTTCTCATGACCGATTTTTCACTTTCCCTGAACACCAATATTCATTTACCAGAATTTGAATCTTGTAAAATTTTTAACATAGAACCTTTTATAAATAGAATAAACCCATTTCAAATTCAAATTTACTTATTTGTTTCAATGAAAATAGATGACTTATATGTTTGAAAAATTAATTTTCAATCCAAAAAGACAAATTTTCCAGAAAACTTGATTTATACTTTTTACCAAAAAAGATTAAGCTTAACACAAAAAATAGCACTTGCAAACAAATAATTAAACTTTTTAGAAGACCGTTGAATTAAAAAAATTTATTTACCAAAAAAATAGTTGGATTTCTAACCAAATGCTGACATTTTCTGTCTACAAACAAAATTTTGAACCAAATAGTCGAATGTACAAACCAAAACAATTAAACCTCAATCACAAACTGTTACATTTTCTATCCGAAAAGTTAAATTTCCAAGAAAAAGATAGAATATCAACAAAAAATATTACTTAATATTTCAACAAACAAAAAAACAAGTGAAAAAAATTCAACAAAATAGTTCAATTTTCAATCAAAAAGTTGAATTTTCAATAAAATAATTAAATGCTCAAAAAAATAGTTAATTTTGTAACAGAATAGTTGAACTTGCAACAAACAAAGATAAAATATTAACCAAAAGACGAAGTTTTAACTGGAAAATATCAATTTTCATACAAAAAATGTAAAAATTCAATTGTCATTGGTGAGACAAATTAATGTTCAACTTTTCATAAAAAAAACAATATTTCAACCAAAAAGACAAATTTAAAGCACTGTTGAATTTTTTACCAAAACAATGACTTCTTAATAAAATAGTTTCATTCTAATCAAAATAATTAAATTTTCTACAAAATAGTTGAATTTTTAACCAAATGGTCGCATTTTTAAACAAAAAAGAATAAACATCAACATCAAAAATTTGCTTTTTTAGCCAAATAAATAAACTTTTTAGAAAACGGTTAAATGTTCTACAAAACTTTCAACAACAAAAAAAAGTAAATTTCCTACAAAATATTTGGATTTTTCACTCAATACTTCAATTTTTTACATAAAAAGGTGAATTCTTAACGAAATAGTAGAATTTTCAAAGAAATAATTAAATTTTCCACAAAATAGTTGATTTATTAACCTTATGGTTGCATTTTCAATCAAAAAGACAAATTTTCAACAAAATAGTTCAATTTTCAAAAAAAAAAGATAGAATTTCAATAAAACAGTTGAATTTTCTACAAAAAAGATGAAACATAGTTTAATTTTCAACCAGAGAGACGAATTTTCAATCAAATTTAATTTGTAACAAAACAGTTTATTTTTTAAAAGCATAATTGAATTTTCGACATAAAAAGATAAATTTTTAATCAGCAAGATGATTTTTGACGACAATTTTCAATCAAATATTTTAATTTTTAACTGAAAAAGATCAATTTTCTACAAAAAATAGAAAATCTAAATTTTCAGTAAAAAAATAATTTATTAACAACGTATCTCAGCGTTTAGCAACCCGTGAATAATCATTTTCTAACAAAAAGACGAATTTTTAACGAAACACAGATGAATTTTCGACTAAAAATTATGAATCTTAAAAAAATGTATTTTTATCAAAATAGCTCAAATTTGAACCCAGAAGTAATATTTCTTAATCAAGAAGACGAATTTTTGACAAATAAAGATTTTTCAATCAAAAAAAGAAAAAAAGTTCATCCGAATTGTTTAACTTTCAAGCTGATATAAATTTAGAAGGAAAAGTTCTGGGTTACCATGAAAGTAAGCAAAGAGCTGCAAAAATTGAGTAAAATTTAAATAATCTGCATATTAATACGAAATAACAGAGGAATAGCTCACGGCACGAACTTTTTTATTGAAGCTGGAAACATACTATTTTACTTAATGATACGCCAAAATCGCAATTATAAGTATTCTTACTTTTCCTTTTGAACTTATATGTATTTTTAGGTCCTAAAAGATTCCTGAAACGGATAATAAAAAAATTATGATTTTTAACCTTTTTGATTATCTTTGGAACTTCGATTTTGAAATAAAAATTATATTCTACGTAACTACATTCATCACCGGAATTTTCTTTAGCAATCAAATTTGTTAAAAATCGGTTGTTACATCAAAATAAATGAATTCGTGCATTAAAAACTAATTCGAGGAAGAAATGGTGACCGAAAATTGAAATATTTAGAAGAAATCATTGTTTAAAAGATTCATAGCACTCATAGTAATATTGTTTTATGCTTGAATCTTATTAATGGACAATGCAATGTTTCACAGAAAAAACTGGGATTTCCATTAGAACCTATTTTTGGTCCCAAAGGAGCTGCAAAAAAAAATTAACTGCACTTGCTGAAAAAGAACCCAAAACGATAAATAAGCTCTAAATTACACCTTAAATGGTGTTTTAAAGGATCCCAATTGTGATTGAGTCTATTTATAAATACCTATTTTTCGTTTTGCCGACTTCGAAATTCTGTTTAATTAATACCATAATTTTTCGCTGAAAGCACACATGTAATCAAATTCTGATGGACATAACTTAATGAAGATCATTAAATTACAAAATATTACCACAATTATAATAGATATAATGAGTCGATAAATATAATTTGCAGCTTATATAGCATAGTTGTCAACATAAAGGCATATTCATATGCAAGAAACTTTTCGACTCAAGTCATCGGTCGATAACTGTAAATCGATTCCTAACTTACCAGCCTTACTTTGCAAGCGTTTGGTTTGTGAATGCGCCTCCATGTTCTTTTCAAGAGCTAAGGGAACCCTTTTGATTCTCTTGAAGTTATCTATTGGAGCTAAGTCCCAAATGATACAAACTTTTATTTGAGTCGCAATTTTATAGAACCCCCAGTTTTTTCTGTGTTTCCGCGCGTATAATATTGCTAGTATTTAAATGAAATTGCTTTGTCACCTTAAAAGGAAATTCCCTAACGATTAAATCACCAAGTTTCCATTTCAAAGGCTCTTTCACCAGATGGCATTCCATCAATGCACTCAAGAAAAAATGTTTCTCATTTCACATTCTGTCCCCTCTGCCAAAAGATCCACTCTCCTTGGTCAGTGACTAATTCAAAAAAGATGAGTATCTGTCCACTTTTAGAAGTTAGAAAGTTAGATCGAGGGTCGATTTGCGGAAGGAAGCCACAAACCACACTGTTAATGAAATGACAACAAGAGAGGGCGGAGCAATAACGTGATGAAAGGGCCAAACAGTGGAAGATTAAGGGCTGCCTAATTCGAGGGTGAGCTTGCAATGTATATTATAATAAGGCTCCTGGAAAAGACACGCACGCGCTTAAATGAATTTGTGTACAAAAGCGTCGCGTCGGCCATACCAAATGTCTCTTCGATCAAAAGCCGTAATAAAAGGATGAATGTCTGAAGGGGACTCACCACGCGACCCTAACGCTAACGACCTCTGAGGAGCATCACAAAAAGTCCCAGATTTTTATCAGTTCACTGTGGCACGATACGTACTCAGCACTTCTGCATGGCTGCTGTGTCAAATATGATTTATGAATTTCGTTGCCAAAAATCTGAAATTGCTTCGACGACCGAAAAAGGAAAGGAAATGATGTGTCTGGCAAATGAGAGTTTTTAATTTCCTTGTTCTCTCAATTTAAAAAAAATTATTTATGAAATTTATGCTTCACAAAATTTCAAATTCAATATTGCTGAAGACGTTGAGATGAATGAAGATCAACTAATAAATTTTCTGATTCAAAGAAACCTAATTCGGGTTTTCAAAAAATAAACAGGTTCTAATTCATTTTCAACCAATCAAATACTGATTCAAAATTCTAGTGTTTAAAAAATTGATCCTTATACGATATTCAATTTTAATTTTTTTTTTGTCAAATGTCAACACCACTTTGTAACAAATCCTCAAGATGCGCATTCACGTCCCTGGATTTCTATTTCCTAAAGTTCAAAATATAAATAATTAAAAAATATATTAAGCAGAGCAGAGTCTATCGAAGACCTACAAAGAATGTTGAATAAACTAGATGCAAGCATGAAGAGCATGTGTCTCAAAATTAACGCAAATAAAACAATAACTATGGTGTTCGAAGGAAAGAGTGAGAAAACACTATGCAATATTTTATCAAATGATGAGAGAATTGAACAAGTTGATAAGTTCGTATACCTTGGTAGCTTATTTACTAGGGGCGGGAAGATATATGAGGAATTAGATAGACGATAAAAGAAGGTAAGAAGGTTATTGGTAGAGCAGGTCCCTTTATCAGAAGTAAAAATATATCAAATAAAGCTAAAATGGCAATACATAATTCTATATTTGTACCGACTGTACTATACGGTAGCGAGACATGGACTTATCAAGAAAAAGATAAGAGTAAAATTAACGCAATTGACATGAGATTCATGCGCATAAAATGCGGGAAAACCCTGATGGACAAAGTAAGTAGCGAGATAATTCTAAAAGAATGTGGGGCAGAAGAGACGCTTGTAGACCCATGGGAAAGAAATCGGTTAAGATGGTTCGGACATGTTGAGGGAATGCCAAATGAACGACAAACGAAACAAGTGTATCAAGGTAAAGTAAATGGCAGCGTGCCCAGAGGTAGACCGCGGAAAGAATGGTTAGAATATGTGAATGAGAGCCTAGTTAGAAGAGGCATAAGAAGTCACAGAAACACGAGAGCCTGAATGAAAAAATGCATGGACATAAAAGAAGCTAGAGAAGTATGCGAGGACAGGAAAGTATGGCGGCAAACAGTTAATAAAAAGAGTGTAAGTAGAGTGAATGACGCCTGAAACAAAGACCTTGGCTACAAATGGACCCAAGTGGGGAACCTTACATAAGGACTTCGTGAGGTTCTTCGCTTGAGGTGATTGCTAGAGAGATTGATCAGCAACCTGGGTCGGAGCAATGTTGCGGAACGAACGTGTTATTTACTTAAATAGCACGAGAATTCTGGATCAATCTGAAAAATCTCTATCCCTTGCACACATTACTCCTTTCCCCTACTGAGTGAGTCACGCCTACCCCGAAAGGGAAATGGCTTAATGGTGTAATAATAATATAGCGTACTATTATGGAATTACTAACTGAATTTGAAATTTTATCGAGGAGTTTCTCGTCAATCTCAAAACACATTTAATCTGATTAAACAATATTCAAAAGAATATTTGTCATAAAATCTTCAATCCAATATTTCTGAACCAGTTGTGACGAATTTTCAGGTCCAATTTCGTCTGGTTATATCTCGCGTTGTAAAACCGAGTCGCTGGATCAATTTGTTCTCGTCGAACTAGGATGGCAATAGTATTTTTTTTATTTTTCCAAGGGGAGGTTGATGTTCTCCACTTGTATGATTTACGAGAGCACGCGGCGTGGCGGTAGTGCAATTAGAGCCTAGAACCGATTTAGACAGGACACACCCACTCGTTGTTGTTTCTCGCCGTACAAATGACAAAAAGCCAGCATGTTGACGCTGAAATATTAATGAGGACTTTTAAATTCATCACCCGCGACTACGAGCCTCCCTCCCTCCACTCGAGTTCCCGAAAAAACCACCGAAAATTAATTTACCAAATTATAAACAAGTGGAACAAAATCTAGAAACAAAAGTGCAATTATATAAGTTACGGCTCATTTAAATTACAAAAATCAAAACGAAACATTTTAAAAACTTGGTGGGGCAGATAAGGAACATGGAAGAGTAAAGTCTACGGCGTCTACGCATTGGGATTCAAACCCACGACGAGGTCCCTTGGACACTGTATGGCATACAATCCTAGCACGCTACCATCTGCGCCACGCTGTTTCCTTAAATCATATTTATAATAAAAGAGAGGTATGTTTTAATTCGTGTAATTAAATTTTAAAAATATTTCATGTTTATTCATTCAGTTTTTTAAATTTAGATTCAGGGTGGTCAAAAATCTTCAGTTTCAAAATTACCCTTATTTTTCCGTGGTCAATTTTTCATTTTCCCTGCCAATAAATATTTAAAAACAAACATTTTAATCTTGTAAAATGCTTAACATAGAATATTTTATAAATGGAATAAAAAAATTTCAGGATGTAATTTCAAATTTTCGGATTTATCGATGTTTTGCAACCACAGAAAATAACTTTCATACCATAAAAGATGAATTTGCAATGCAAAAGGACAAATTTAAGAAACAGTCGAGTTTTCCACCAAAAAGATGACTTCTTAACCAAATAAATCAAACAAATAATCAAACTTCCAGATAAAAGACTAACTTAAATCCAAAAACTGTTGAATTTTCCAACAAATAGTTGAATTTTTAAGGTAAAAAGTTGAATCTTTAGAAAACGGCTGATTTTGAAATCCGAAAAGATACATTTTCACCAAAAAAGTAGCATTTTCAAACCAAAGACAAATTTTTTAGAAAAATAATTAATAGTTTGAAATGATAATAATTACATAATTTGTATGAAAATATATAATTTTATATTTAAAACATAAAAATATTTAAATAAAAAAAATCGAACATAACCAAAAGACATGGAGTCTCAAACCAATAGTTGGACTTTCAATCAAAAAGATGAATTCAACGAAAAATTTAACGCTTGATATTTCAACCGAATGAGCTAAACTTTCTGCCATAAGAGATAAATCTTAAAAACTAAAAGAAGGATTTTCACCAAATAATGATTTTTCAGTCAAAAAAGGAAAAAATGTTCGTCAAAATTGTTGAACATTCAAGTCAAAAAACGAATTTTCTGTAAGAGATTTGAATTTTCAAACCGACAATGTGAATTTTCAACATAAAAGTGGCATTTTTAACCAACAACTAGGAATTTTTAAACCAAGAAGATTAGTTTTCTGTCGAAAAAGATGAATTTTCAATTAAAATGATCAATTTTCAACGAATAAGGGAAAAGTTAAATTTTTAGTTAAAAAAATGAATTGCAAATTAAAAATAAAAAATTTCAACCAAAGAGAGAATCCTTCCCCCAGACAAATTTTTAACAAAATAGTTGAATCCACAACCAAAAAATATTAGTTTTCAAACAAATAGTTGCACTTTTCTCTTAAAAAGACTAAATTTCTACAAAAACAAATGAATTTGTAAACCGCTGTCGAATTTTCAAAGAAAAGTTTGATTTTGCAACCAAGAAAAACATGCCTTAACTGGAATAGTTGGCTAGTTAGTTAGTTACTTTAAAAAATTAATTTCCAACCAGAGAGAGGAATTTTGAACAAAAAAGATGAAATCTCAACAAACAATGTATAGGTAGATATTTCAACGAAAAAATTTTTTATTTTGAATAAAAATCACTTGAAGTTTAGTTTCAACCAAAATAGTTGAATTTTCCACCAGATATTAATATTTTTAACTAAAAATATAACCGCCAGGAAGAAGTAAGTAAAAAAACAAGAAATAGGAATAGATACTCAACGCAAATATATTACCGACAAGAATATTGTTTCAGGGTGGCCACAAAATTTGATTTCGAAAATTCCCTTATTTTTTCCTGACCAATATTTCATTTTTGCTGACTATTAATATCCAAAGACCAGATTATTAATCATGCAACATTTTTAACATAGAATCTTTTATAAAAGCATTAAAACAATTTCAAATGAAACTAAAAATTTTTTGAATTGATTATCTTCGGCAGGTATTTAAAGTACCGAAAATACCTGACTTTCAAAATTCCAGAAATTCCTGACTTTTCCCTGACCCTGCAGATCCTAATAAAACAGAAAAAACTGGGGATCAGTAATGCGCCATCTGATAGATGGCCAGTTGCGGGTGCCGACGTTTCCAACTGCGCATGTACCGAAAAGCGCGGACTTATTTGAAATCAATAAATACTATGAATAATGATTAAATTGAATAACAATAGATGCTCTACTTCTTAAAATAATTTATTACTAACGTAATATTGCACGTGTATATTATATAATTTTAAATAGACCCCCGCTGTTCGGCACATGCGCAAATAAAAACGTCGGATTTTCAACATAACCTTCACAACTGTCACATCTCATGTGCATTGATGATGAATTTGTTCCAAAGTAGTCTCCTAAATCTGAATTAGTGAAAATTTCACTATTTCAATTAGTAAATGTATGGTTTACTAACAAAATAGTAATATTTTGAGGTTTTACTTTTAAAATAGTAAGTATTTTACTATCAAATTAGTAAAAATGTTACTAATATCAATTAGTAAACACGGTTCACTATTCTTTAGTAACTTCGATTTACTAATTCAATAGTAACCGAGTTCGATGACTAACGAATTAGTGAACGGTGGTGAGTTCGACCAATCAGAAGACATTTCCTTAGATGGCATTCTGGCCGTTTCGCGTCAGTCTATGGCGCCAAGAGATGCCACGCCATTTCAGGTTATGCTGGGTTATGCGTCGTATCAGAAGCGAAGTGAAGCTGTGCCGAAGGCCTCAAAATGTTGAACTGTGGTAAATAAGTGTATGAAGGAAAGAATTTATTCTGGTGATATTGACAAAGTACATAATAATGGTACTTCGTCCAGCAATATGAAAAAAGGTGTTGATTTGTTGGACACAGAAACTAATTATGGTACAAGTAGGCAAGGAATTAACCATGTTTATCGACCAAAGAGTACTACTATTCGAAACTCAAATCTTCGCGTACTGCCGGAAGGATCGAATACTCACAACTTTATTCAGGAAGTGCCGATCAGCCTTACATTATCTGCGTAAAGGGTCAGGCGATAGATTCGTAGTTTATTCAAGGCGATGGTCGCATAGTTCAGATCCACAAAAACTTTTTACTATTTAATTAGTAAACTCTACAATGGATAGGACCACTTATCAAATTAGAAGTTTTCTACTAATCGTTAGTGACCGATTTCTTGCTAATTGAAATAGTGAAATTTTGCTATCAATTAGTAAAATTTCAATAATTCAGATTTAGAGAGATTGGTCGAAAAATTATGTACCAATCCAATTTTGTACGGGTTGGTTTGTGAATACGCCTTCGTGTTGATCTACTCAAATGTTTTCGAGGGAACCCTTTTAGGTCTCCGCGGGACTTACTATTGCAGTTTAAGTTCTACAACATTCCAACGTTTATTCAAGCGACAACATTATTGAGTTCCGTACAAAAATTCTCTAATAGAACTCATACTTTAGGTTCCTGGCATATTGGTGGCGGTAGTGAGAGAGTGTGCAGTGACAGGCGGTGAGAAGTTTTTACAAAGTTTGTGTGGAAGGTGGGAGTGGAGTGTGAGAGTGGAAGACTAGGAGGTGAGTATGGCTGTGAGAGGTTCATTGGGAAGATAAAACTTCATTAACACTGTAGTGGGAGGGGGGGGGGAGATTTCTAAATAGGGAAAGTGAGGTTAGATTTGCAAGGGAGCGGGGTAGTTTTGTGTTCAGGATTTTGGGCCTGCATGG
Source organism: Belonocnema kinseyi (assembly GCF_010883055.1). Lineage (NCBI taxonomy): Eukaryota > Metazoa > Arthropoda > Insecta > Hymenoptera > Cynipidae > Belonocnema > Belonocnema kinseyi. Next base: position 63,180,487 of record NC_046663.1, on the reverse strand, counting down.
CGGACAAGGGTGGTTCTTGTAGTTCGGGGGGATGTAAGGGATGAGAAAAGGGTGTCTGACGGGGATGTGAGGGGTGGAATAGGGCAAAGAAACTGAAATTTTAGGGTGGTAAGCGACAGCAGCCTTAAGAGATATCTGTTGGCGGCAGTGCGTACTTTTGTGTATGGATAGGTTACAGTTACCGATGGACGAGCGGGAGGTGGACAGCGAGAGTACTGTCAGTGCTGGTAGTGAAGTAGAAGGGGAGGAAATATCCAGAAGGATACGACGGCCAGTTGTGAGAGATCAGGCAAGGGAGAGAGCGTCCAGTGCAAGTGAGGGGGAGGATATCTTGAAGAGGAAACGGGAAAGCAAAGAGAGTCCGGAGAAAAGCGCGCTAGAGAGTCCCTTTAAAAAAGCGTACGAACACGTAGGTCACCCCCCCCCCCCAATAGAGGGGCAGGCGGAGAAGCAGGCTATCGGGGTGCTGATAGGTGAGATCAGAGGATTCAGGGAGGACGTAAGGGGGGCTGTGGAGCAGATGGAAAGTATGAGGGAGGACCTGAGGGTAAGAGATGAGAGATGGGAAAAGGAAGTAAAAGATCTGAGGGGGAAAGTAGAAGGTTTGCAGAGGGAGTTGGTGTCAGTAAGGAAGGAAAAAGAGGATAAAATAAAGGAGATGGAAGAAGATATTAGAGTATAGAAGGAAAGGGCGGAAAAAAGGCTGGAGAAGGTGAAGGGCAGGTCGGGAATGGAAGCAGTTGACATGGGGGAGGGCAAGAAGCAAGGTATTTGGGAGAAAGTGGAGATCATGATAGAAGAGAAAGTGGGAGAGCGTAGGAATAAAAAGGAGGAGAGAGTGGATAGGCTAAGGATAAGGGCAATGGAGTTGAGGATGGAGAAAAGAGAGAAGGCAGATAGGAGAAATAAGATAGTGACAAGAGGATTGAAGCTAAAGAGCTGGGAAGAAAGGGAGGGGGTGGAAGCGCTGCTATAGAGCATAGTGTGGATTAAAGGCAAGGTAGGGAAAGTAAGGATGGCGGGGAGAAAGGGAAATGAAGTGGCTGTGGTGGAATTGGAGAGCTGGGAAGAAAAATTGGGGGAAATGCGTAACAAAAATAGGATAAAGGACAGTAAGGTTTTTATCGATCAAGCTTTGACGAGGAAGGAAAGGCATGTTCAGAGAATGCTAAATGACAGGGCTAGGAAGGAGAGGAGCGAAGGGAGAGAGGCGAAGGTAGTGTATTGGAAAATAAAAATAGACGAGAAAGTGTGGGTATGGGACGAGGAGAAGGAGGAATTAAAGGAATTGCAGGGAAATTTATTTCGGGGGAAGAACGGGGGTGGGAGTAAAACAGGGTGGAGGAGTGTTAAAGGTGTTGTACTGCAACGTAGCAGGAGTAAAGAAGAAAGATGAGGATTTCTGGAGATATATTCAGGAATTTGATGTGATTGGACTGGTAGAGATGTGGGTAGAGAGAAAGGAATAGGATAAAGTAGAGCGAAAGTTGCCAAGTGCGTATAGGTTGAGGCTACAGGAGGCGGACAAAGTAAAACGAAAAGGAAGGGTTAGTGGGGGAATTATAACAGGGGTTAGGGATGGATTAGAGGAAGAAGTTCATGGAGAGGGAGAGGGGGAGGGCGTGCAAATGAGGGCTGTAAAGATAGGAGAGGCGATGCATAAGTTTGTGACTGTGTACAATAAGGATGGAATGGAACGGATTAAAGAAAGGGTAAAAAACTTATTAGGAGAAAGAGATGAGGGTTTGGTGGTAATGGGGAGAGACTTTAAGGCGAGAATTGGGCGGGAAGGGAAGAGCTTTGAAAGAAAATCGAAAGACAAGATAATAAATAAAGAGGGGGAGATTCTAAGAGACTGGATGGAGGATAGAGTTTGGGCGGTGGCAAATGGTATAGTAAAAGGGGACGAAGTGGGAGAATACACGTATGTGAGTAAGAGGGGTGTATCGGTAATAGACTATGTGATTATGAATATGCAAGGGTGGGAGGAGATAGAGGAATTCGCAGTGGAAGCGAGGGTGGAATCAGACTATCAGCCATTAAGTTTGTGGATACAGGGGGAGGCTGGCGAAAGGCAGGGTGGGGAAGAAGGGTCGTATCAGGAGCAGTTGGGCAACGTAAGCTTAGAGGGGGAGCCGGTGGACGAGATATGGGAGGATCTACCAGAGAAAGTTAAAGGTTGTATGCAAAAGAAGGTATTTAGGAAGAAGAAGAAAGGAATGGTGAAGATACTTGGACAAAAATAGGCTGGAGTTAAATGCGGACAAGTCGAAGGTTATGGTGTTCAGGAAGGGAGGTGAGAGAGATAGGGGAGGGGAGTGGAAGTGATAGGGAAAAGCGGTACAGGAGGTGAAAGAGTTTGTGTACTTGGGCTTCCTGTTTCGAAGGAATGGAGAGGTGCATAGTCATATAAAAGAGAGGGTGAGAAGGGCAAATGTGGTGATGAGGCAGGTGTGGGGGCTGGGGGAGAGGTTGTTCGCAGATGATTTTGTAAGGAGAATGAAATTGTTTGGTTTGCTAGTGATGAGTGTCTTATTTTACGGAGTGGAGGTGTGGGGTTGGAAGGTAAGTGAGGAGGCAAATAGGATACAGGAGAGGTATGTAAAGTGGGCACTGGGATTGGCACGGAATACGCCGAACTATATTGTCAGGAGGGAGACAGGAAGAACGAGTTTAGTGATTATAACAGGGAGTCGAGCGTGTAAATATGAGGAGAAATTTTTGGAAGAGGAGGGAAGTAAATTGGTTAGGGGGTCTTTGTGGGAGTAGGAGAACAAACGTAGTGGTGCAAAGATGGAGGTGGAAAGGGAAAGGTATTTTATAACGAATGGATTGCAGATGGATAAAGTTAGCAGGAGGCACGAAGAAGGAAGGTATATGAGTCCGTTCAAAAGAATGACATGGAGAAAGAGAAGGCAGAAGGAGAGGAGAGGATAAGAGAGTCAAGGTTTAACGGGAACTATGTGTGGATTATGCCAAGGGAGAGAGAGCAATATTTGTGTGAGAAAGGAGAGCAAGGTAGTCAGAGACTTATAGCGAGAATGAGATGCGGTTGCATGGAAGTTTATAATAGGTTCTGGCTTTCTGGAGAGAAGAGAATGTGTGAACTGTGCGGAAAGGGGATGCAAAAGTTGAGCAATGGTTGGAGGAGTGTGAAGAGGTGGAAAGGAGTGAGATAAGCATGGTGGTATTTTTGCATGAAAGGGGGCGGGGGGCAAAAGGGCAGTGGCATCGGTGAATGGGGT
>NC_046663.1:63171524-63177142 GCF_010883055.1 Belonocnema kinseyi | reverse complement strand
TGTAAATATTGTAAATAGTAGTTAAGTATTAGGTGTTAGCCGCGGAGACAGAGGCTGGTAATGCGAGGCATAGCGATAAAAGAGCGAAATGCGTGCGAGGCGATGCGCAGCGAGGAAGGTCAGGCTATGGAAACGAGCAGATTAGCTATAAGGTGTGGATGAATGGTACTTTTTAAGAAATAGTTGTAAGAAAATTTTGTAAAAAAAATGGACGGGTAAGCAAATCAATTTTTTAAGACCAGCAGGCCGAAAAATAAACGTTTATCTACTACTTTGGGTTCCTTTAGAATAATTTACCTTGGAACCAAAAATCGGTTCTAAAAGAAAACTCTGTTTTTGTGATTTAAAGTTGATTTGGCAATTTCAGGCTATTGATACCTAGAATCCTTGGAAATCAGGAAGGTATATTTTTCCCAGGCTATCATTTTATTCTTGGCTCGGGAAGTTGGAGGGAAAATGGAAAATAGAAAACGAAGAAGGTCGAAGTTTCGACAGAGCGCTCTACATCCTCGATTCCTCGATTGCAGCAGATATCTTGGTATGTGTATATGAATAACAAAACAATGGCTTTGTTTTCTACGCAAAACGTGATACAACTCTAAAGTAACAAAATATCTCTGCAAAGATCGACACGCGATCCATTCGCGTATGGAGTCCCGTGTTATGCTGTAACTACTTATATTCTTATATAGACTATGATATTCTCCCTCGGGTCTTCTTTCTCTTTTTTTCACTCTTTAATTTTCTCTCTTACTCTATCGGTCTTTCTCTCTTCGTGACTGACATCATGCGGGTTCGTCACTGCCAACCTCTTTACGAATTCAAGATGAAACTTTATTAAGTATTTAGTTACGCAAAACATTTCCATAATGAGGTTCTGCTCGTTAATTACTCCGGCCGACGTTACTTCCCCTTGCCATTTAACAAAAATAAAAAAGACTCAAAGAAATATATTTTTTATCGAACAATTATCTTCATACACGCTTTTTACTTTCCCCTTTTGTGAGTGCAGCCGTTTTAATTACAACAAGCTTTAATTAATATAAAAAGAGTTCTTCATTTAAAAAAGCTGGAATTATTTTCAGGTGAAAAAACTTAATTGAATGCAACAATTTGTTTTAATTGAATTATTGACATTTAAATGCGAAACTGGCAGCAATTATAATAGACTTATGGTTTAAAACTATGCGCCAAATTTTTACCAGCAGATAGAAGGGGGATTCCTATACACAGATTCCTATTAACGAAATGTTACCGACATGGTCCTGTTTCGTGCCAAAAAACGTGGCTTATGCCCGTGCTAAACCTAGAAGATTCGAGATCGACGTGAAGAGTATTTAAATTAATAAATATATTATGTATGCAATCCCATCTTTAATTTATTAAATAAAAAATTTAGCGTAAAAAATTATTGAAACACAAGTCTCAGGTTTCCGTAAACAACTTTAAGTTTATTCATTATTTTAATTTAGTATATCTTGTAAACATTTTCGAGGTTATTTATGATTTTAATCAAGCATTACATTTACGTTAAAAATGGTATATCCCAGATGTGTTGATTATAATGTAGAACCTTCTTGAACTTTATTGCACCATCTATCTAACTACTATAGTGTGAAGGTCATAAAAAACTAACCATTTTAAAATAACTGATTTTTTATATTTTTTTATAAACGCGGACATTGCGACAGCATTAATTTATTAATTTAAATACACTCCGCTTTGATATCAAACCTTCTAGATATAGCACGGATATGTACCATTTTTTAGCAGAAAACAGAATATATCGGCAATGGAAACAGAAAACCCTTTGACTATCTACGTCAATCTTAGACCAAATTTAGTTTATATACGATTTTTATTTTAAAGTAATTGCATTTCTTAATTTTCGTAAGGAAATGTTTCAATTGTTTTTAAGAATATTCCAAAGTAGTTTATAAAAGTTATTGCCAATGCTCAAATTGTATAATCATTTGTCATTTTAATTTGTTGCTTTTCAAAGAGCATAAAACAACACATATCATACCTTGACAAAAAATGTTTGTTAACAAAGTTAGGAATATTTGAATTTAAAAATTTATGTCGCGAACTATCAAAAAGTGGTTCAGATTGTTTGTTAGAAGTTTAATCTTTTGTAAAATGATACACTATGTATTTATCTTTTCTTCCTGATTCTGATAAAATTTGTTGTCCTCTTTTAAATTCATTTAAAAATAGAATGATAAATAATCCAACCAAAAAGAAAATTTTTCTATAAATAAAGAGTTTTTAGTCAAGAAAGAAAAAAATTCATTCAAATCGTTAAACTTTCAAGACAAAGAACGATTTTGTAACCAGGAACATTTGCATTTTTAACCGAAACAGAGAAAATTTCAAACCAAGATACGTATTTCCAAATAAAAAATGTAAAATTTCAACCAAAAATGGAAAAGTTACTATTTAAAATTAAAAAATTAATTTCAAACAAAACAAAAACGAATTCTCAATAAAATTGTTCAATTTTCAAAAAAGAGATGAACCTTCAGCAACAAATTTTTTTTTCTACAAAGAGGTTCGACTTTTAAGCAGAGTTCAATTATCAAAAAAAAAAAAACTATTAATTGTTTAATTTTCAACCAAGTAATAGTAATTGTATCTAAAACATAATTTCCTAATTTTTCCCTGAACAATTTTTATTTTTCCCACCATTAATATTGAAAGAGAAGAATCTGAATTTTGTAAAAAAGTTTAACACCCAATCTTTCATAAACGGAAAAAAACAATTTCAAATGTATTATTCGATGTATTCTCCTTAATTGTTACTTAAAGTGCCACTCATAGAAATTCCCAGACAAAAAAAATGAATTTTCAACATAACAGTTGAATTCTCAACCATCAAGAACAAAAATGATGGTTTATAATGGATTTGCCTTTTCACCCTCACTTGATCTTCAGGTATCAGGGAGAGAGCATTGTGGTTTCGTTGCCGAAACATTGGTGATTATTTTTTACAAATGTTTTTTATTTTGCTTTGATAATAATAAAAATAAACAAAATAAAAGAAAAAAGAAGGGGATTTGGTTGGCTTTTTCTCATTTTTATTTCGTCTTTTTTATTTTTGTTCAAAAAATTTTCTTTTTTTTTCTTTTTTAGAAACAATTTTATCTTTTTTCAAATTGCCATAGGAGGATTTTATGGTGGCTGTCCAAATTTGGTTGTTGGATTCTTGGTTTTTTTTCAGGAGTTCTGAAAATGATTCAGATTTTCCTACAATTTTCCTAGGTCATGTCACATTGCCATGAGTTGCAGTCGAGGTACAAAATTCGAGAAATTCTTGATTGTTTAAAAAACTTCCCACGTGGTAAATTCTCTTTAAAACATTAAAAACATCTCTATGAGGGGTCACTCGAAGCTAAATTTCATACGCTTTCCAGCAGTTAGAAAAAAACTTTCTCGTTCATTTGAACGATTAACCACTTTTCAAAGTTGGCAGCAATTTGTCGAAACGCTCGCGCTAGCCGTGCAGATCATTTCCCACGGTAGTGTAGGTACTTTAAGAAATGTAATTAAAAAAGAGTGCAAAAATTGATTACGGTCCTGCTCTCGGGCCAGTGTGCATCCCAAGGATCGTAACATGTAAAGTGTCAAGAAACAGTCACATTAATTTGTTTTGAAAGCTCAGATGTCAAGAGGTCCTAAGAACACCAATAATCCGAGAGCAATAGCGTCAAAGAAAACGAAAAGCAACATGTTATTTCAATTTATTGATACGAAACATGATGCAAGGGGCTGGCCCGTACGTTATGCATGCCTACATGTGTTTCTTGAATCCCGGGAACGTCTCGAGTTCCGAACGGAAAGGGCGTACCGGATGTTTGGGGGTCACCGCTTCAGGGACATGTGGTTGGACAGATAGCCATCGGTCTTGAAGCTAATTAGCAGTGCACAGTGCGAACAAGCGGTAAGCAGCTAGGTATATTATACGTACACACGCGTCAACATATCTATATGTCCTGAACCTGGCCTGGCAGATATGTGTCCAACCAGACACGTCACCTCACACATTATTTTCTTCTCCACGCTGAACCAACCCTTGATCAACGATTGCGCCCTAGAGAGCAGACACAATTTCAGTATCTGATGCTAAAGTGGCGCCGCTTTTGCACGAAACCTTCAACTTTGGGTCAAAAAATAACTAATCGGGATCAATCCAACAATAATTCTAATAAAAATACACCTTGTGATACAGGTCTCAGCCTCAGCCTTGTCTGAACCCTAGGCCTACGGTGGTCCATAAATGCATTACAAATTTTTACATTCTCATCATTTATGATTGAGAAAGTATTAGAATTGTCGGAAAATTTGACATTACAATTTTTCAACTGATCTCCACGTTTCGAGACCCCCTGAATCCGAAATTCAATTTTTTACGATGGCGTCTGCCTGCCTGTCCGCCCAGCCATCCGGCCGTCCGTCCTTACGATAACTCTCGAAAAAATGAACGGATCAAATCCATCTTTGGCACACTTTTTTTGGGTCCTAAAAGAAAGGACGAGTTCGTTAACCAGCCATTTTTGATAAAAATTCAAAAAGTAAGCGCATTTTGAAAATTTTTGAGACCACTTATTTTCTGAATTTGAAAGTTCTATGGACGGATATTTATAGTATTAAAAAGAACGAACAATTTATCGTTGTGACTTTTTTTGATAAAAAGAAAATGCTCAGAGTTATAGCATTTTCAAAAAATTTTCAATTACCCGAAAATCAAAATTTTACGCCAAAAAACGCACGATATGAAAAAAAGGCAAGAGAAGAAAAACATTTCTTTTTGAAAGCCGTACAAGACTACCATAACAAATTTTTGGATTTTCTTGAAAAATCGAAAATTCAAATTTCGATTGCACAAAAAATAATGAAAAATAAAAAATTCCGTTTTGTGGCCAAACTATGTAGGACATGAAAAAAGATAAATTAACAAAAATAGTTATCCCAAAAAAGATCTACAATTTCGTTAAGAATCACTTCTTGATAAGACGCGTGCTTTTTGTTTTATTCGTGAAAAATAACATTGAAAATAAAAAAATAAAATAAAAATGTGTGGAAAACAACGAAAGTTACGAGAAAAAAGATTGAACAATACCTGTTGACCTCAATGCCTACAGAGCTTTGAGAAACTTAATCTTCGACTATACTTAATTAGGTAGATAATTCATAATATGAAGACGCATAATAATACTCCCATCTAAAAGAGATTTTTTTGATAAAGTGTAATTCAAGCATTTCAAATGCAAAGAACATATATCTGAGCGTGAAGCGCGAGGTGCAATTATGTCCGAGCGCGAAGCGCGAGGAAACCCATTATCGAGCGTGAAGCGCGAGATTGAACCGTCGCGCGCCCTAGGCGCGCTCAAACTTGCGATAACACCCCCCCCCCCCATTTTGTCAGGTTCGCGAAGAAAGTTCCCTTTTAGCTTATTCATAAAGCTACTATTTCAAATATTTCTTAATTGATTCAATTAAAAGTTCCGCGGTTGGTGAGTGTACGAGGGTGGATTGATAAGTTTCCGGCCTGACCAAGAAAAACAACGTTTTTAAGAATTTTTTTTTTATTTCTCAACATAATCTCCTCCAAGGCTGAT
>NC_046663.1:63155779-63171424 GCF_010883055.1 Belonocnema kinseyi | reverse complement strand
GCTATCTAAGGATGGTACTATAGAACGCCACCTCAAGGTAGGCCTAGTGGCGCCATCTCTTGGTCAGGCCGGAAACTTATCAATCCACCCTCGTATAACAATGCTCTAAAAAAATCGTCCGGGTGTACAATGTGTGCGTGGATGTTGCCCTTTTTTCTATTCAGGATATAAGTTAAAGCTGGTTGTAGATAAATTAATGAAATTTGGAGGGCTTATTTTGACCACTAATATATCATAACCTGTTGAAGAATTTCTAAGAGTATTCAATAAATTTCTTTTCATTACACCGCCATCATAAGTGCGATTGTAGGTTTTGTGAACATCTGAAATAGCACTTCTTAGTCTAGGCCGTAAAATATTTACTAAGGGTGAAGCGTACTATAAAGTAACTGAGACTGTGATATGATTGGCTGATGGGCATTTATATCTATACATTATGATACGATAACTGCAGTGACCCTAATTTTATTGCAGACGTACATTTGCGCTAACTGGTGTTATCAAAAATAATGTGAGTCGTCCTGTATCTAGAGAATTGAATTGAATTGGACTGGATTGAATCGGTATGAATTGCATGGGAGTGGACTGGATTGAAGTGGATTTGGATCGTTTGGATTGGAATGGATTAGAATGAATTGAATTGGATTGCAATAGTATTCCCTCTTGGATTTTTATATTAGGACTCTATGATCGACTGGTGTGATACAAAATAACGCCTGACACTCGGCCTCGTATTAATCTTGGGTTATAAAGGATCACAATGGTCATAAGGAATAATAAAACAGGGGATTCAAAGATACGCATGACACCAAAAGAGTGCAAAGTTTAGATGCCTTGGTTTTAATTAAAATTAAAAACGAGACTGGGACTTTTCAAATTGAATATAATAAGAAGACAAATTGCACTTTATTTACATTTTTTTAAATTATAGTGTTCGAATTGGTAAAAATAAAACCTGAAAGCACGTTCATATTTGAGGCCATGTATGAATTGCGTAGTCTTTTGGATTTTTAAAAATATTTTTGTGCTCTTCCTTACATATGATGCAATTTTTCTTAAAAATGTATCTCTTATGTTGAAAATTCATTATTTTTGTTGAAAATTTTGAAAATTCTACTAATTGTTTGAAAATGAACTTTCTTCTTAAAAATTTATATTTTTGGGTTGAAAATTCGATTGACTTGTAGAAACTTCGTCCTTTTGCCGTCAAAATTCAACAATTTCTTAGAAAATTCAATTATTTGATCGCAAATTAAATTTTTTTCTTGAGAAGTTATACTTTTTGGGGCTGTCTGGTAGAAAATACCTCCCTTTGGCTTGAATTTTCAAAAAGTTTGTCAACCAAAATTTTACTTCTCCATTTTTACATTCTCATTCCTGAGAATGTCATGTATTCGTCCAAATTTTCGATCTCTAGTTTTTAATGATTCTTTACGTTTTGGCACTCACAGAATTCGAAAATCATACAATTTCATCGGTGTCTGTTTGTCTGTATGTATGGTTGCCTGAATGTTGTAGCCACGCTAACTTTTGAAGGATTTGTCCAATTGAGTCCGCATTTGATACACTTCTGAAGGTACCCAAAATGAAACCTAAGTTCGTTATAATCAGATATTTTGAAACAAAATTAAAAAATTGGAAGCATTTTTAAAATTTTAAAATTTTTGTCGAAGTTTCTTATAGATGGCTGAAAGAGTTGCAAATTATCTAAATAAAATTTCTTATTTTTATGAAAATTAGAAAAGTTATGTACTTTTCAATTTGAAAATTTTCAAAAAATATAAAAAATTATTTTTTTCATAGATCCAAAAATCTCATTCAAAATTTTCACTAGTTAACTAATATATTTCAAAACTATTCTAGCCGATTTTTTCGAATTGCCCAAAATTAAAAAAATTATAGCATTGTCAAAATTTTCAAAATTTTTTTTCTTAATAGTATAAAAAATCTTGTCAAAGTTTCTTATAGACTGGTAAAAGACTTGCAAATTATCTAAATAAAATTTTTAATTTTGTATAACCCAACTGCTAAGCGCGAAGCGCGATTATCGCAATAAGAATGTAATCGTCAAGGCCGTAGGTACTTTGAGAACCTTCTTCAATCACAAATTAAAAAAAAGTTTTCAGCTTCACTTCAGAATTGGGAAAATGATAACCACAGCAGGGCCCCATTAGGATCAGGAAAAATAAAATTTGAACATTATTTTGCAATATCAGAATAAGCAGTACCAGATCAAGGTACACACAACAAAAATTGTAATAGACATATGATATAATAGTTTTTAACATAGAGTGTAGAAAATTTTCGCATTGTGGTCTGTGCACAAATGTGGAGGGTAATGCAAAGACCGATCGCGGAGCGCGAGGTAATACATTACCGAGAGCGGAGCGCGAGATAAATATAATATCGAGCGCGAAGCGCGAGAACCAACAGTCGCGCGCCAGAGGCGTGCTCAAACTAGCGAGCCGCGCGCGCAGCACGCTTCGAGAATGTGCCCGCAAAGCGGGCGGATTTTTTAAAATGAATTAATATTTTTTTAACTGAAAATTGAACTACATTTGTTTGAAAATTCTTCTTTTTGTTGTAAAAAATTAATCTTCTATTCTTCTTGGTTGCAAATTCAACTATTTGTTTACAAATTTAAGCGTTTTGTTGAAAATTCATGTTTTTGTTACAAATTTAATTTTTTGGTTAAAAATGCAACTGTTAGGTATAAAATGCAACTGTTTGTTTAAAAATTAATCTGTTTTGGTTGAGGATTTGACTACTTTGCAGAAGAGCCATATTTTTTGGTTAAATTATATTGTTTTATTTCAAATTGAAATCTTTTTTTTTTTTGAAATATCAAATATTATATTTTTTATTGGAAATTTATCTTTCCGCACGTTCACGTTTCAACCCCTTCGTTAGAACTTCAATCACTTTCTTACAAATTTATTTGTTTGTTGAAGATTTATAATTTTATTAGAAAATTCATCTATTAGTTTGGTCAAAAATGTAACTACTTTGTTGAAACTACCCTTATTAAATTTACTACCTTTATCATTTATTTTTTGGGCAAAAACAAATTTTTTTAATTTAGAATATAATTATTTGATTGAAAATAAGTTCCCATGTTGAAATCAGCCCAACTTAGCCCAACTAATAATTAGGCCCCAACTGGGCAGCCCAATTAACAAAAAGTGACGTTAATTCACAAATTATTTTCATTGAATAATTACTAGTTGCAATCTAACCCAAATCTTGAAACTTTACCAATTATTCCGAATTTTTCATTATCAAAACTTATGTAGATAAACTCGGTGAATGTTTGATTGGGCCACAATCAACTTTTCTACATGGGTTTTTTTCTTGTTAAAACTTCATATTTTTTAATGGAAATTTTAACTGTTTTGTATAGAATATTCGTCTTTTTTGTCTTAAAAAATTAAAAAAATTTTAACCGAATTTTGCTGAAAATTCGTATTTTTTTCGTAAAAAAACTTTTCTTTCAAAATGTATTTTTTTGGTTTAAATTAAATTTTTGACTTGAAAATTCAACTGCTTCGTACGAAGATCGTCATTTTAGCATGAAAAATCCACTATTTCGTTCAAAATTTATGTATTTTGTTAATAATTCGTCTATTATAGTAGAAAATTAATCTATTCGGTAAAAAATTCATCTTTTTTGAGTCGAAACTTCTACATTTTGGATGAAATTTGTTTTCCTTAATGGCTGAAAAATCTTTCTTTGTTGAGGATACAAGTATTTTGTTGAAAAAGAGGTCAACGTAGTTTAAGCTTTCAAACAAAAAAATTAAAGTCTAATAATTAGGAGGCTCAAATTTGTCGAGCAAATTAAGAGAACCGCCCTTGACTATATAGGGACCAAATCTTGAAAATATGGGATTTTAGGAAACCACACTTTTGCATAAATGATAATATGGAATACGATGACCAGCCTGAGGCCTGTCAATTAAAAATGAATTATCTTCAACAAAGATGGCGAATATTATTTTGAAGATAAGAGGGTCATGAGCAAATTATATTTTTGGGCCAAGAAGTCACTCGCGAATTCTGGCGACGGAAAAAAAGCTGTTAAACGACGATAGATTCCAAAAGATAGTCTCGGATTACGGGTGGTCGTATAATATGTTTTAAATGTCCAGGGCGAGGTATCACGTGACTGGGAGGGCGCAGGAGCGTCGCGTCGGACGGGGTTTGTGAATGGTCGTAAGTCGGTAGGACCTTTTGGCAAAAGGGCGGAGTCGAAAGTGAAATTCTAGAAGGACTACGTAACGGTAGGACGAAGAATTCTGAGTTGGTCTACCCAAAGGGAAATAGCGCCATGGAAGACGATCCCTTGGCGAGATGACGCCATCCTGGCGCCCCAACTACCCCGCCTGGACCCCATCAAATTCATTCCGATCAGAGCTAAACCGCTGTCACGCTCATGTGTCAGCAAAAGATGCGTCTCTGCTGCATTTCCGTCCGATTGGACCTTGGAGGATTAATACCTGCTTGTTTAGTGAAACTAATTTTATCCACGAGTGGATCCCGGCTCAGTTTCCTAATTTGAATCGCATTCAAGGCTCGCCTAAAAGATTGTGAAATAAAACAATTTAAAAATTATTGAAAAATGGAGGGTTGCTAAAAAATATTAATTTTGAAATTATTTCTCAAATTCTCTGAACAATTTTTCATTTTCCCTGATCATTATTTTTTCTTCCAGGTACAAAAACAACTTTACACTTTGGAAATTAATAATGTTAATGTAAAAGCAAACTCTTTTTCTTAATTTATCCCAAAGTCTTTTAGTCACCACAGCTAAACCTCATTTTACAAGGGATCTTCCATGAAGTATTCAAGACAATTAGGAGGAAGAGGGGGTTTCGTAAAAACTGAGGTGAAATCTTACTTTGTCTTATGAGGGTAGTGAGTATTTATAAGTAATAAATTCATGTACATTAAAATTTGAAGGTATTGCATTTTCAAGAAAATATTTAACTTTTCAACCAAGCAGATGAAAATGCAACCAAAAAGATTAAATTTCTAATAAAAAGACAACTTTTCAACAAAATAGTGGAAATTTCAACTAAAAAGATCAATTTAAAAAAATATAATTATTACATTTTTATTTAAAAAAACAAGTTTTTCAATAAAAAAAATTTCAACAATATATTTAAATTTTTCACCAAACAGATTAATTTTGAACCAAGATGATTAAATTATTAGCAAAAAAGACGAAGTTTCAACCAAATAGTGTAATTTTTAACTAAAAATGATATATTTTCAACAAAAAATGGAATAGTTAAATTTTAATTTTAAAAATAATTTTGAACAAAATAGTTAGATTTTGAACGAAAGAAAAAAATTTTCATCTAAAAGGATACATTTTTAACCAAGAACAGTAATTTTTTACAAAAACTATGAGTTTTTAACAAAATATATAAATTTTCAACAAAATAGTTAAAATTTTAACTAAAGAAATGAATTTTCAACTACGCTGATGAATCTTTAACCAAAAAAATATTTTTTAAACCAAATAGTTTAATTTCCGATCATAAAGATGAATTTTTAAACAAAGAATAATAATTTTTTACTACAAAGGATGAATTTTCAAATAAAAATATACATTTTTGACCAAAAAAATAGATAGTTATATTTTCAGTAAAACCATTAATTTGTAAATTGAGAAAAAACGAATTTTCAAACAAATAGTTAGATTTTCAACCAAATAATTGAATTTGCTACTAAAGATAATAAATTTTCAACCAAGCATCAACTAATTGTGAACAAAGAAATTTCATTTTCAACTCAGTAGTTGAATTTTCAAGCAAAAATGATGAATTCTTAACAAAAAATGTAGCATTTGATACTTAAACCAAAGAAGATTGTAATTCAATCAAAAATACGAATTTTCTAGAAAATATCTGAATCTTTAACCAAAACAGAATAATTTGTATTTAAAAAAAAATGATGAAGCTTTTACGACATATGATGAATTTTTGAACCAAAAAGACGAATATTCAATAAAATATTGAATTTTAACCAAGAAAAAGGTTTTTCATTCAATAACAAAAATATTATCCAAAGGTTGAATTTTTTAACACTGTTGAATTTTCTACCAAAAAAGAATAAATAGTTAAAAAATTGTCAAATTTTCAACTTATTCTCTTCTCCAAATCGAACTTGATTATTGTTCCTCATTTATTTTAATAACAGCATATGTTTGTTCCCTAAGTTAACAAAATCTTACTATACTCTGTTCAACGAGAGAACGAAATCGGCCGCGCAATTTTTGTATTAAGGGAGGCGTCGACAAATTTTTTTCTTCAGTGTACAGCCAATCGCTGTTAAAGGGAAACACAATTTTTTCAAATAGACTGACCCAAGTGCTCTCTAAAGTTTTTTATAACCTTCGTTAGGGCCACTACTAAACCCTTGCCAGCGGGGATCCTACGCCTACATATCCCTTTCTTTGACAAGCTGCGTGCAGAGAACGAAATTTCGTCTTTTCGGAATTTCATTCTCTCGTTGAACAGAGTATAATAGCGTATTCAGTTATCCTGCACTGGTGTACTCCGATCTGTACCGAAGCAGGTCGAATGAGAAGGAAGAAGTAAGAAGGAGCGATCGGACTGCTTTTGGAGTACACCAGTGCAGAATAAACGAATGCGCTATGAGACTTCCTCTGACCAGTTCTAAATTCCCTGACATTCCAGAATCCCCTCATCTGTGGCCACCCTGAAAATTGAATTTTGGTGATTCGATCAAGGCCTGATAAAGAAACGCAAGAGAAGATCGCGAGATTAAACGAGTTCAATATAAATCAGCAGCTAGGGAGAGGAGGTCGGAAGAAGGAAAGGTTAATTTGTTGGGCATCAGCAGCACCAGCAGCAGCGACTTCTCGACGTAGGTCGAGAGAAAATAACTAGAGATAATTACGCGCATAAATCAGAGTGTTAATATTCGGGGGCGTTAGTATAGAACCTGAGGGGTGGATGAGAAAGGTGCAGACTGCACAGTGGATATGGTGGTACCAGTACAGACATTTGCAAAGGTATAAGAAGAGACTTCGATATGCACTCTCTTGATGAGGAAAGAGGATAACGGAGATACCGAAATAATACGAACTCAAGATCGGTAGATCATTTTGTGCCCAGAGGGTACGCCTACTTGTTAGCTGGGGTTTACTTAGTCCTTCGACGCTCATATGAGCTGCGTTACGCCCGCTAATAGCCTGCTGGTAACGAACTACCGTATGGATCATTTCGTGGGAGACGATTTAAAAAAAATGTTTAAATGCACGTCCTGACCATCGATCAAACGAGTCACCTCGGGCCCCGATGAGAAATCGTGCCGATCCTTATTTCCGAGCGAGAAAACATTTGTTGGTCCACAAAGAGAAAATTAAGATTTAAGATTCGTTTGATGATGTAGTGCTTTTTCAGAGTGTCTATACCATCCGACGGAGGATTTTAATTCCCGATTTTATCCCGCTCAATTTTTCATTTGCCTGCGGCCCGTGCAGAAATTGCTCTATTTTCCCTCATTTGAAAAGTAGCGCCGACAAGACCCACACCAGTTTTTATAGTTTCAAAACGCTAAATTAAATCGTGATGGAGCACAAATGGGGCAATAAAATATAATTATCATTTGAATAAAATAACAATTTTTTTGAAATAGGTTAAATAGTTTTTTATTAATATTTTATACGCTGAGGCATGATAGATAAAAACAATAACACAACGTACGTGTTGAAAAACATCGTGCAATTAAGACAAGAACTTATTCGAAATTCATCCAGAGAATAAGCGATGTAACAGCGCATCCTAATAGTGTTGTAGGAGATAAATTTATTTGTCTGGAGGTTAAGTATTAAATATTTATTTATACATTAATAAATGTTCCTACTTTTTCGAATATGGCAAATTTTTTGTTCCCTTTTTTGATATAATATAACTTAACTAATACGGATAAAAAGGAGTCAAAGGAGACAGAATATGAATAATTCTAATCTAATTTGTATTTTCAGTTGCAAAATACTGAATGAAGTAAATTCTTCTTTATGAATGTAGTTTTTCTTTATTATTATTATTATTATTTTAAACAGTAGGGCATATCATAGAAAAACTGGACAGGCTCTGACAAGTCTGCCCTCGACAAGGCCCACACCAGAAGTAGGAAAAACTGGGCAATACCTTACAAGACCCACATTTAGATTTCTGCAGAGGGTGTATCAATTAAGAGAAGTTCGGGCTTCCTTTCTATGATTAATACTTTCAATGAAAATTTGAAAAAATCCTAAAATTAATCAAATCGTTTGAGCTGAGGGACCACAATTTGTGGGTCGACATCCAAAACAAGTAATGATAAATTTTTTGAAATCGGTTCCTATCTTCTGTTCTCTTTCTTAAATTTACAATTAACAATTTTTAAAATGCACAAAATTGCTTTATTTCAAATTTTTTGAATATATACAAATATTTTGAATATGTTTTTTGGATTGATTCGACCCTGAAATTTCTTCAGCTGGAACCAAAGAAATATGCAATTATTGTTTATTCATGTAAAACATTTTTTGGGCTGTTTACGACGTTCCAAAATCGCAAAAAAAATGAAATCCTAAAACTCTTAAATAACGACAAAAGTGTGAATTATAATTTGTTTTTTTCTCAAATTGAAAATTGCTTAAATTAAAACATTAAGCATCACAGTTGATAGATTTGGAATATTCCATTTTTTAATTAGGCATTTAACTTTGTACAATTTGACTAAAAAGTTTCCACCTTCTAATATTAATTTAAAAAGTACTATATATTTTTTAACTGTTCTAACTTTACATTGGATAACAACTTCTGGTTCCAGCTTTTTACATTTTCAACATTGTCGTAGAATGCTTGAGATTCAATTTTTTTTAAGTATTTATTTTTAATTGTAGAGCACTTGAACCATGTACCTTATTTATACGTAAATAATTAATTTAAGTGCTATAATTGCTGTAAATATTATTCAATAATGGAAGCACTTAGTAATTTGAGTAAATTATCCGCGTCATTCAATTATTGTATTTTCAAATATCGTATATTTAAAGAGAAAAGTGAGGAAAGAAGATGTTTTTGAGGATAGGGGAAAAAGGGTAGTTTGTGGAAAAAAGAGAAATCTATTAAAAAAAGGGAAGACTGTGCACCCTGTGCAAAATAAATGAATTTCAAATCAAATAGTTGAATCTTAAACTGGAATAGTAGAATTTTAAACCAAGATGAATTTTTAAACAATAAGAATAATTCTCGAACAAACAGATGAATTTTCTACCAAAAAATACAATTAAAAAAAAAAAGTATATGAATTTTTAGGAAACTAGAGTTTTTAATTAAAGAAGAACAATATTCAACCACACAGTTGAATTTTCAAATAAAAAATATAATTTTCAACAGGAAATGGATGTTAAATTTTTAGTTAGAAAATTAATTTTCAACCTAACTGAGGAATTTTCAACTAAAATGATGAATCATCAACCAGAACTATTGAATTTTAACCCAAAAAATAGAGTTTTCAACTGAAATAGTTGAATTTTCAGCAAAGAAAATAATTTTTACAAAAAAAGATAAATCGTCAAACAAAAGCGAAATAATGAAATGTTAACTTAAAAAATCTATTTTCAACGAAAAAAGTCGTATTTTCAACTCAAAAAAGGGTAATTTTTTAACCAAAAATGGAATAATTACAGTTTTTAGTCAAAAATGAATTTTCAATCACAGAGATGAATTTTTAACTGAAATTATGGAACATTCAAGGGGAATAATAGTTACATTTTCCGTTACAAGAAAATTATTTTCAACCAAAAAAGAAACAAATTTTCAACATAATAGTTAAATTTTCGGTAAATAAATTTCTTTTCATCCAAAGAAAAAACAAGTGTTCAATTAAATAGCTATTTTTCAACCAAAGAAATTTATTTTTAATTAAAATGGTTAATTTTTAACCAACAAAATTAATTTTTAGCAAAAAGTTTAAGTTTCAACCAATAACTTTATTTCCAACCTGAGAGATAATTTTTCAACTGAAATTTTAAATATTTGACGGGAATACTTGAATTTTTACCTGAAAAGAAGAATTTTTAAACAAAGAGATTAACTTTCAAAGCTAAAGATCATTTTCTACCAAAAATGTATTTTTTTAACAAAATAGGTGAATTTTCAACGACATAGTTCAATTTTCAATTAAAAATGACAAATTATCAGTGCCAACTGTTGAATTTAGAACTACAAAATGTTAATTTTTAAAAAAATACGGCAGTTGAATTTCTAGTTTGAGAAATTAATTTTCAACTAAAACGATGAAGCTTAAACTAGAATAAGTGAATTTTATTCCTAACAAAAAGATGAATTTTTGATCATGAATATTAATTTTCTATAAATAAAGACGAATTTTCCAAAAAGTACATACATTCTTAAAAAATAGTTTAATTTTGAAATAAAAATATCAAATTTTAGCCAAAAATAGAATAGTTGAATTTTCCGTTGCAAATCTAATTCTTAATAAAAAAAAACGCATTTTCAGCAAAGTAGTTAAATTTTCTACTGGAATAATCAAATTTTTAGTAATTAATTCTGACTTAGAACAGGGATTTTTTAAAATTCCTTTTTTCTAAATCCGAATTATAATTCTTTAAAGGAAATGCTCCGCGACTTTAGATAATGAAGAAATCATTTTTCTAAATTGATCAAAATTATGAAAATAAGAATTTAAATTTTATTGACATCAGAAGTAGATTCCCGGTTTTTTAATTAAATTCCAGATCACCCCCCCCCCCCTCGTCATTTCCTGGTCAAGTCGCCATCCTGAATTCCGAAATTTCTATAGTTTTTTACGATTTTCGGTTTGGTTTATACTGAATTTTATTTAAATTTATACTTTAATTTTATTTAACTCTGGGCGTCAGTTTTTCTTCTGCATGTATATAAATATAGCTGATGCTAATTGACGTTGATAGGTAAAAGTTCACCCTTATGAAAAAGAAGTATTGGTAAGTATAACCATGTTCAAAAAATCAATCAGCCTGTATAATCGAAAAATAGTATGATAAATGCCATGAATAATAAGGGAATAATAAGAAATCGGTTAAGACAGGTTTTCTGCCAAGAAGGTTTCCAGAAGAGTCTTAGGATTCACTTGAATTTCCCTAAAACTAAATTGGACATTAAAGATTTGAATTTGGAGAGCTTAGTCAACGAAGAAAGAGTATTGGATTTCTCGATGAGGATCGTTAAGCGGCGATGAAAGAAGAAATTAATTTAGAGGTGGCGTTGAAACAACACGTTGATGATCGTCATGCAGAAGCGTAACATCCAGTTGGGCGGTCCCACACTCCTTAAATCAGCCCGAAGCCACGATAACATTAACCCAGCCTTCACTACCCGTTTATTTGTTTGCTTAGAGCGAGTAATTAGAATCCGATACAAATGGATATTATTTATCGACTCGAGGGGTGGTGGTACCGAGATGGAGAAGGATCCTGATTGCTTCGCGTTATTAAAGCCAGCGATACATCGAGATAAATACATGGAAACGGCCCCTGCAATATATAATGAATCCTTCGCTAAATTAAACAACTACAACTACATTCTTCAAACTCAACAGATTTAATAGAAAAATTCAAATAGAAAAAAACAGACGATCCGTTTTTAATAGATTTATTCAAGGCTGCGTCTAGTCATTCCGGAAAATTGTCAAAACTGGAAAAGGAAGTCAGATTCAAAAGTCCTGTCACTTGGATTGGAAGCCTCATTACTCATAGAGAAACAATCGCGGAACATTGAGTCAAAGACAGAAATATTTTTGAACATTATATTTAAAAGACTAGGTTAGTTTGATTTTTGTCAAAAAAAGATGGCCTTTTTTTTTGCAGAAAATGTGTGAAAAACTCTCAACTTTCACTACGGCGACTTTAAAGTCCTCCACACGTTCAAAAATTGTTACCAGAAATTAGTGAAAAATTTCTTGATTGAAATAGTAGTTAGACATTTCACTGATTAATCAGTGATTTAGGACTTATTCACTAATCAGTTGAGTGACACGAGAGTAAATCATGTAAAGCATAAAGCTTTTACTTAAGTAGCAAGAAGTATTCCTTAATTACATTTTTTAATTTACGGCCTGTAAGTTCATTCAGCAGACTTACAGTCCGAAAATTAAAACATTGATTTCATTAAGGAATTTTGCTTGCTACTTAAGTAACAAAGTAACAACGCTTAAGTTAAAAACTTAGAGGTTATACTTCACATGATTTACTCTGGTGTTACTGAACTAATTAATGAATAAGTCCGAAATCACGAAGTGATCAGTGAAATGTCTAACTACTATTTCAATCAGTGAATTTTCACTTATTCATATTTAGAGAGTAATATGTGAAGTTGTTTGTCATTTAAATGCATCCGAACTTTTAACCTTTTTTAATATTTGATCATATTTATGTGTTTTAAGTTTTTAATGTGATTCTTTGATTGAATGTACTAATGTTATTTCACTGAATCAATAAGTAACCTTTTACTGATTGTCAAGACCCATTTTTAGCTATTAGAATCAGTGAAATTTTACAGATTTAGATTTAAAGAGTAGCTTTTACAAGAAGCTTCTCGATTCCAGTTTTTCATCTCAAAAGTAGAATTGTCAATACAAATGATTAGTTTCTCAATTAAAGGCTTTAGAATAATTACGCTCTTAATGAGTTAAAATAGTGGAAAACTAAAAAAAAGGGTCAAGCTCACGTAAGCCATAAGTGTAGACTGAAACTCCTCTTCACTGTACATAAGGCATTAGGAATTTTCAAGAAATATTTAGCCTTTTAAGTGCATATTGTTTAAACGTGAAATTAAACAAATTATTGAGCCCGAATAAAATGTAAATCTTTAACTTTTAATTTTTGTGTGATTGATGAAATACGACTAATAAGAGTAGGACTTCTTGCTCAACATATTCGGTCATTTTTAAATAAGATGTAATTATTTTTAAAAAAATGACATTTCCGGTTAAAATAATTAATTTTCAATTAAGAAAACAAATTTTCAACCAAGGAAATTAATTTTCAATTAAGAAAACAAATTTTCAACCAAGGAAATTAATTTTCAACTAAAAAAATTGAACCTTCAAGCAAAGAAAAAATGCGAATTTTTAACAAAATAGTTACATGTT
This sequence comes from Belonocnema kinseyi, assembly GCF_010883055.1. Classification (NCBI taxonomy): domain Eukaryota; kingdom Metazoa; phylum Arthropoda; class Insecta; order Hymenoptera; family Cynipidae; genus Belonocnema; species Belonocnema kinseyi. The sequence continues at coordinate 63,158,248 of NC_046663.1, read as the reverse complement.
CAACCAAAGAGATTAGATCATGAAAATATATTATTTTATTTTCAAATAGTTTTCATTTGTTTAAACAATCATTATTTGTTTGCAAAATTTTGTTTTTTCTCCTAATCGTGAAAATGTTCATCTTTCGGGATAAATTATAGAACTTTGATGATTATCAGGAGCATAACTTCTTGCTTAACATATTTAGTCATTTTTTAAACAATTTTCTGTTTCCAAAATCCTGAAAATATAATATTTAATTTTCAAATAATTTTCAATTGTTTCTACAATCATTATTTGTTTAAACAATTTGATTCCCCCTGCAAATCGTGAAAAGTTATCTTTCAGGATTTGTTTTAAGCAATGTTTTCTTCCCAATATCATGAAAACATATTCTTTAATTTTCAAATAATTTTCAATCGTTCAAATAATCATTACATGCTTGAACAATTTTCACAATTTTCAGAGAACAAAATTGTTCAAACAAATAATGAATAATTTTGCTAAAAGCTTTATAGCAATGTTTATACAATTAATTTTTTTCCTCACAAATTTCTTTTAAATTAAGCATGAATTGCTTACGAATAAAAATTGTTTATACATTGACACGAAGTTAAAAAAAAATTTACAACTCGAAATTTTTTTTCAGTGTAATTCAACCGATTTCAGCCATTTTTAATTTTAAGGGAATACTTAAAACGATTTAATAAAATCACATAAGATTTCCAAAATGACCAGAAAAAACCTCGAAGATTTAAAGACAATTTGATGGGTAATTTAAGTTAATTTAAAAGGTATTTCCGAATTTTTTAATTTTAAAATAGATACAAAATATTTTAATACTTTTAAAGATTTCTGAAAATTTACCAAATATTAAAAAAAATTTCCAAGGTTTGAACGGTCCTAACAATCTTCTAAATTGGTTTAAATTTTTCCTAAAATTGTGTAATTTCTTCTCAAATAAACACATTTTATTTTAAATTGTCTAGATTATTTCTTTATATATCTGAAATATTCCGAAATCTTCTCGGCTAATGAAAAAACGTAACCTTATGGATTAATGCAGCGACAAGCGGCTATTATTTTTAAAAAATATGGTGAAGTTTCAATTTATAATGACGTGCACAATGCTTTCCAATATATTAAACGAAGTAAAGTAGTAAATGTTTTATCAAAATTACTTCAATCAGAAAATATAGATTTAAGTCGTGCATTTAAAATCTCAAACACTGCAAGGAAACATTCGAAAAAATACAGACTTGAGTATCAAAAGTGTTAGGAAGAATCTACACAAATATCTCAAAAAAGGGGTATTGAACCAGTCTTTGTAGAAAAACGGAAACCAAAGCATAAGAAGCATTTTGATATTAGTTAAAAACTTCTAAAAACCAATGTCTTTAATCACACCCTAAGGTGTCTAAGGTCTAATTAAACATTGTGAATACATAGTTTACAGAGAATTTACAGATTCGATATCATGAGGATTCTACAAAAAGAATTCCCCTTGCTAGTCATGAACTTTATCCCATTTTTAAATAGTAACGGGTTCAATGAGACAGCAGTAAAAGATGTTTTCCGCACTTTACTCATTAAATACAGCTTCATGGAAAACGATTTTTCAGAAGTAATCCCCTAAGAATTTATTTAACTGTGCATGTTACAGTATAGCAACTTGCGAAAAGACGTTCAGCAAATTAAAAAACATCAAATCATCAAATCAAATCAACTTGATGATGCAAAATAATTGGATATCGAAATTGTTATTAATAAGCTTGTCAAAATGAATGCGAGACGAATTGCAATATAGCAACGTGCAGATAATTTTTTTAACGGTGCAATACTAATTTTTAAGTCCGAAATATGTATAATTTATTATATAAATTGTCTAAAATAAAATATAATTTGAAATATATTATAAAAAGAACTATATGTGAAATATTTTGTATGTATTTCAGCTACACTTATACGCTGTTTGCTTTTTAATTTTATAAGAAGGGCCTCCTAAGTATTTCTGCGGTAGGGCCTACACGGTTGTAGTTACGCCACTGGATTTCAGGAAGAAAATATTTTTTAAGCAAATATAAATTGTTTATTAAATAAAAAAATATGTTAAGCAAGAAGTCTAGTATTAGTATTTATCAAATCTATATAATTATCCTGAAAGCTATAAACTGTTCATGGTTTGCAGGGGGCATACTATTGTCCAAACAAATAATGATTGTTTAAACAATTGAAAATTATTTGACAACCAAATAATATATTTTCATGATTTGGGGAAGCAAAAATTGTTTAAAGGAAAAAAGCGTTTAAAAAATGACAAGAAACATTAAGCAAGAAGTTCTACTTTTGATCATATTTAATGATTCTTCATAATCAATTGCATCAATTACAAAAAATCAAAAGTCGAATATTTACAATTTATTCAGGTTGAATTATTATTTTAAGTAGACGCTTAAATAATATGAACCTTAAAAGCTGAATGACGCCTTG
>NC_046663.1:63140410-63155679 GCF_010883055.1 Belonocnema kinseyi | reverse complement strand
ATTAATAATTTTTATTGACCATTCAACTTTTGAGATGAAACCGGTGAATCGAGAAGCTTATTTTAAGGTAGAGTTCAGCTTAAAATCTCTATGCGCAGTCGAAATAATTATTTTTCACATTTTTAGCTTTACTACTTAAAATAATAATTGAATTGAAGCAAAACAAATTGCCATTTGTTAAGTACTTGTTCCAGAACACTTATTAATTTCTTCAAATTTCTGATAACAATTTTTGAACGTTTTTGAGGCCTTCAAATTCGACGAAGTGAATGTTGAGGGCAATTTCTCCTGTTTTTCACACATTTTCTGTCACAGAAAAGACATGAAATTTTTGACGAAAATCAAACTAACATAGTCTTACAAGTATAATGTTGAAGAATGTTTCTGTCTTTGGTTCAATATTCTACGATTTTTTCTCCCCTAATAATAAGGTTCACAGTCAGGTGCCTGACTAATGAATCTTACTTTCTCGAAATTTTGGGACGACTAACCAATCTTATGTGGAATATTCGAATACTCATCCCGAATTTCGGGACAATAAGACACTTCCATTAAAATACCTTTAAAAAAAAAGAAAAATAAGAAATATATGAATAGACCTTAATTCAATACACTCAAAAAAATAATCCGCGACTTTAATCATAATTGCTGTACAAATAACCATACTCGCTGATCGATGTGCGCATCTTACGACAAAATAGTATGATTTGGATTACTTTATTGAAAGAAAGGTGAAAAAAAGTGTATATGTGGTTGCCCTGATTATTTTTGAGTTACTTACAGTGCTTCTCACAGAAATTCCCACACTTTTGCAAATTTTTGGCAAAAATCCCTGACTTTTCCTGACCAACAAGATTTCCTGACTTTTTCAAGGTTTTCTCTGACCCGCATTATCCTTACAGAACACGTTATTTTCTATTTGGTTTCTCTTTTTCGAATTTATTATTTTTTTATATTAATTACAATTGGAATATTTTTTCGAGAATTTGCTTGAAAGGAAAATATCAGATGGGGATATATTGATGAATATTCAACGATTCAATGAAATAGATACGGAGGGAGATAAACAAGGGATTGGAGGGAGAAAAAAAGGGTGGGGTTGAGGGAGGGAAGTACAAGAGTGGGCATGCCAATTACTCCCCCGATAATTAAATCAACAGCAGAGCTAATCAACGTATAACCCCTCCTGGCAATTCTCGAGTTAAATCGGGCGACCATGATAATTCGACGAGTTGGTCAGTTTTTAGTTTTAGTTTCAGTTTCTTGTTATTGTCAGAACCTTTCAAACGCAAATTTTTACTTTTGTTAATAAGCTAAAAAACTGAGGATTATTGATTAATTTGTGAAAAACAAGGTTTCTAGCTACCTTGAAATTAAACTATTTTTTTGTTCTTTGCTGATAAGACATTTTTTTGTTTCGTTTTTTTTTTATTTAAGACTTCCGATCTCAGGGTATTTTTCCAAGCGAAAAAAATATACATAGTAGAAACAATTATGGATAAAAATTATTTTTTGTATAAAATATTTGTATAAAACAAACAAATATTATAAATAATTGTTCCCACCATGTAAAATTGTTCCATCTGGGTTTTGTACGCTTGCACTATTTATTCAGGGAGTCTAGCCTTTCTTCAAAACAAAATTTGACGACTTTTTTTAGGTTTTTTAGGACAAGAAATATACATTTGTCCAGAAATCATTTTTTTACAGTGAAAAAATACTTTTCACAAATTATAGTGGAAATTACAAGTCTAGTGATCAAGTTTTTCCTTTTTTAAACTTTAACAATAATTTAATGATATTTAAAAAATCCAATAATTCTTTGCTTTTGACATGATAAAAGTGACTTATCGAATTTTCAGCTAATTTAAGATTCATTTTCAATTAAATAAATAAGTTTTTAACAGAACAGTCGAATTTTTAACCAAATTGTTATAGAAATGTATGAAATTATTTTATTTTTATATCAATTGCAATTGAAGATCTATGTATAATGCCCAATTTCACTTGATCAAGGCAGAAGCATACAACAATATTTCAATTTGTATTTGACGTGACAACAAGTAACTTTATTGCTAAATAAATGTCAAAATTGGTAGTTTCGCAATAAATAAAAAATAAATATTTTTCTATATTTTCATCTGGAGATATATAAATGTTATTAGAAAAAAAGAAAAATCTGGAATCACAGGGTATTTAAACCAGTCCTTGCTTAAAACATACTCTCAATTTTACGTTAGTCTCAGGCTTTCTCTTCTAATTTACAAAATTCGTTAAATATTTAAGATTTTCGCTATTCGTGAACAGCGACTGAAAAAACTTTTTTGGTTTATAATTCAATTATATCGTTGAAAATGTAACTACTTCGTTAAAAATGATTTTTTTGTTGATAATTCATTATTTTAATTTAAAGAGCTTTTTAAGCATCTAAAATGTCAAAATAACGAGCTTTTTATAAACTTTTAGTTTTGATAATTAACTTAATTTATAAAACTCATTAATTAAACAATTTAATCATTGGGTTGGAAATTAAGGAAATTTTTTATAAAGAAAATCAAATTAAGTAATCATTTTGAAATTTTAAACGCTTTTGAATAACAAACACCAACTTCCTTTTAGTCGTAACCAAATGGCAAACCTCAACAGCGATTTAAAGTGTGGATTTTAAAGTGAAATTTGTCATATCACAGTATCAAAAAGTATCATGGGAGGTCCATTTTTGTATTAAGGAAGCAAAAATTAACCTTATTCGGGTGTAAGTTTTGTTTTTCGAAAATAATTATTTCAATTTAAGGTAATTGTCACATTTGTCGTAATGGTCTTAATAATCGTGAAACTTGGTTATAATTTGCATTTAAATTGTTACAAAATGTGTAACAATTAATTTTTAATGAAAAAATCCATTTATTTTTAACATTTTTTATTGTCAAATGTAATTTCAAATAATTCAAATTAGATAAAAAGCCAGAAAATTGGCGTCACGATTACTGGAATTATGGTTACGAATATTGGTGCCTCAAATAATGCATTGCAAATATTAGAAAATGGTAATTTTTCGCCTGTTATAAAAATACAACTTTTGACCAGCCTCCTACCTCGACTGTGCATGTGTATGTAGTAGAAGTTTTCTTACAATCTGGAGGGGAAATGTCGGTCAAACTAATTCAACAGATGGCGCCACAAAAGTAGGTCTGACTTTTTCATTGAATTGCATTAAGAAAAAGCAAAAATAATTAAATACTTGATGCTGTTTGCAAATAAACAAAAAAAATATATATGAAAAAATAAGAGTAACTATTACTAATTATTTAAAAATAGAAAAAGTCATACAAATATGTAGTTTAATATGAATAAAATTTAATTTTAAACTACATTTTGAAAGCAGTTCGAACTTCATATTTCTATGATTTATTTTAATGATATTATTGATTTGATTATTTGTACTAGTTAAAAAAATTATTTATTGTTAAAATTATTAACGGATCTAATGAGAAAACTAACAATATTTATTTCCTCAATGAGAAAATTATTTAAAACATATACATGATTAGAAGAAGTAATAAAAAATATATCACTTATATCCAATATAAATATAATAATAATTAGAATATATAAGACTACAAGTTCAGTTGCCAAGTGAAGAATCTTTGTACCTTTAAAATCTTAACAATTTCGAGTTTTGAAGAAAATATTTTTAAACAGTAATGGTAATTTTAATTAAAATGTTTGGAAGGAATTATTTGGTAAAAACTCAATGACAAGTCTGATAAATGAGAAAATGGATTTAATATTATTTAATATAATGTATATATTTATTTTAATTGAACCGAACAACACCATATATACAAATAGTCTTATTATCGGTAAAAAATTTTTTGTGTTTGCTAAAAATGCTTCACATTATTATACGAATGACATTTAATAACAAAAATAATTTAAGAGTTTATAATAACCACTGTGATAAACAATTAATTTGGTAAAATATTAGAATTTTAGATTTTTCAAATTATAATTTCCTTCAATGGCCAGAACGACTTCAGGTATTCCCTAAAGTAATAAATATTTAATAATTTTAGATAAAATATTGCAATTTAAATTTTTCTAAACGAATTAGATAAACAGATTGGAAATTTTGACCCTTTGTCATGGAAATTTTTTGTAAGCACTGGAAATGTTTTAAGTTATTGGACGAATCACTGCTAGTGTCACTGACATATTAGAAAAGTTAATAATAACCACTGTTATTAACAATTCCTGTGACAAAATATTTAAACTTAAGGTTTTATCAAATTTAAATTTTCTTTGATCATCAAGTCGGTGGGTTATTGTCAAAAGATTTTGTATTGAGTGAATGTTAGCCTGCAGTGTCAGGAATATCCGGAGCCATTGTAGCAACTAAAGAAAATAAAAATTTTGATAAAACCTTACCTTTGAATATTTTGTCATAAGAATTATTTATAACAGTGGCTATTGTGAACTTCTCAAATATTTTTGTGACTAGCAGTCATTCGTCCAACAGTTCAAAACATTTTCAGTGCAGAAAAAAATTTCTATGCGAAAGGACCAAATGTCATTCCTACATTAATACGAAGCATTTTTAGCCAAACATTTTTTATACCGATAATAAGATTATTGGTCTATTTGTTCATAAATTGGTTTATAACAAATAAATGGATTAATAAGCACATTATTTGTATTCTATGAGTTTCTAAACATTTCTTTAAGACAACATCAAGTTTTCCTAATCAGTTATTAAAGCGTAAAAAATTGATATATAAAAAAATTTACTTTTTCCATGCTTTGAGTAGAGAAATTATTAATAAAAAAATAGAGGAGACAAAAGTTCGTGAAGTCAAGATCTATAGAATTTAATAATCTTTAATTTAAAATAAAAAATTCAAAATCGCATAAAATTGAAGGCTCTGAACATTTTTGACTGACAAAAGTGCATTTCCTCCAAATGTGCGTCATGAGTACAGTACGTTTGTTTATAGAGTTTAATAGCTTATAGTCTGTTTATTTTAGAAATGAGGTTTGCAATAATATAATTAACAATTTAATTCAAAATATCCTTTAAATTTAAATTTTTTAATAAAATTATTAGGGGTTGTATGCAGCGAGAAAAAAACTTTCAAGATTAAGCAATAAATAAATTATTGAACTGCATAAATGTATATATGACGTTCGGTTCAATTTAATTAAATATATACATTATTTTGAATAATATTATATCCATTTTCTCATTTATCAGTCTTGTCAATTACTTTTTACTAAATTATTCCCTCAAAATATTTTAATTCAAATTAATATTACTGTTTAAAAATATTTCCTTTAAAACTTGAAATTGTTAAGATTTTAAAGGTACAATAATTCTTTACTTTGCAAATCAAGTTGTAGTCTTACGTATTTTAATTATTATTATATTTATATTGGATATAAGTGATATATTTTTTATTAATTCTTCTGATCATGTATATGTTTCAAATAATTTTTTCATTAGCTACGTTAATAATTTTAACAATAAATATTTTTTTTAACTAGAACAAATAATAAAATCAATAATATAAGCAAAATAAATCGTAGAAATATGAAGTTCGAACTGCTTTCAAAATGTATCTTAAAATTAAATTTTATTCATATTAAACTACATATTTTTATGACTTTTTCTTTTTTTAAATAAATAGTAATAGTTACTCTTATTTTTTCATATATATATTTTTTTTTTTTGTTTATTTACAAACAGCATAAAATTTTAAATTATTTTTGCTATTTCTTAATCCAATTCAATGAAAAAGACAGACCTACTGTTGGTGGCGCCATCCGTTGGATTAGTTTGACCGACAATTCCCCTCCGGATCGTAAGAAAACAGAAAAGTGGGGGCTGTGCATGGGGCTGCTTTTGACTAACATTTGACCAAAAAAATGTTTTCGAGATTATCGTGACACACCTATTTCTGAGAAAAGGATTTACATTATTATTATTACACCATTAAGCCATGGAGTAATGTGTGGAAGGGATAGAGAATTTTCAGATTGATGCAGAATTCTCGTGTTATTTATGTAAATAACACGTTCGTTCTGCAACACTGCTTCGACCCAGGTTGCTAATCAATCTCTCTAGCAATCACCCCAAGTGAAGATCCTCACAAAGTCGTTATGTAAGGTTCCCCACTAAGGTCCATTAGTGGCCCAGGTCTTTTGCTTCAGGCGTCATTCACTCTACTGCCAATTACTTTACCTTGATACACTAGTTTCGTTAGTCGTTCATTTGGCATTCTCTTAACATGCCCGAACCATATTAACCGATTTCTTTCCCATGTGTCTACTAGCATCTCTTCTGCACCACATTTTTTTAGAATTATCTCGATACTTACTTTGCCCATCAGAGTTTTCCCGCATATTATGCGCATGAATCTCATGTCAATTGCGTTAATTTTACTCTTATCTTTTTCTTGATAAGTCCATGTCTCGCTACCGTATAGAACAGTCGGTATAAATATAGAATTATATATTATCATTTTAGCTTTATTTGCTACATTTTTACTTCTGATAAGGGGACCTGCTCTACCAAGAACCTTCTTACCTTCCTTTATGCGTCTATCTAATTCGTCATCTATCTTCCCGTCCCTAGTAAATAAGCTACCAAGGTGTATACGAACTTATCAACTTGTTCAATTATCTCATCATTTAATAAAATATTGCATAGTGTTTTCTCACTCTTTCCTTCGAACACCATAGTTATTGTTTTATTTGCGTTAATTTTGAGGCACATGCTCTTCATGCTTACATCTAGTTTATTCAACATTCTTCGTAAGTCTTCGATAGACTCTGCCATAACAACCTTATCATCTGCGAACGCTAACCCACGTACCATTACTGTTTCGGGATCCACACCCTCTTCGTCGAAGAGAGCCATTCTTAAACACTTGTCGATAAATAATATAAATAACCATGAAGACAGAACGCATCCTTGTCTAACTCCTTGAATAATATCGAAACAGTCACTCAGTTTCCCATTCACTCTTACACTCGCTTTGCTACCTGTATATATTGTTTTTATGGCTTGTAGGATCCATCCATTGACTGCATACTCTTTCAGGACTTCCCAAAGTTTACTGCTATCTACCTTGTCAAAAGCTTTTTCTAGGTCAACAAATGCACAGAAAACTTTTTTCCTACTCTCAAACTTTTTTCTGTTATTTGCCTTAAGCTAAATATTTGATCCGTACATGACCTTCCGGGCATAAACCCACTTTAGACTTCCCAAATCTTTGTTTCTGTTATTTTCATTACCCTACGAATAAGTATTTTTGAATATATTTTACTTACGGTGCTTAATAGGCTAATCCCTCTGTAATTATTGCACTCGCTTTTATCTCCCTTTCTCTTGTATATTGGTACGATAATCACTTCTTTCCAATCGTCTGGGACGTCTCCCATCTCGAAACATAAATTTATCAATTCGCAAATTCTATGCGGTATGTACTCGCCACCGTGTTTAAGCATTTCAGCGTTAATACCGTCTACCCCGGCAGCCTTACCGATTTTCAAGTTCTTAATTATATTCCTAACCTTAGTGACACAGACTTTCTCAATTGAGTTTTCTATCGCATCGTGTTCAACATCGCAGTTGTTGTGTCCTACAGCTTCATCTCCGAATTGTCTCATAAAATAGTCTCTGAAAGCCTCCAGTATTCTGTCTGCATCATTTACCATTTCCCCCCTACTATTTCTCATGTTGACAAATTCTGTACTTTTCTTTCCTTTCATTTTTTTATAAAGCAGTTTCTTGCTTCCTTCAAATTGGTTTTGTATTTTCATCTCTTCTTCTGCTGTAATTGTATCTTTACGTTCCTTAACTAATCGTTTGAGTATCCTGTTTTCGAGTCTATAATCATTTCTAGATCTATTTCTTTCCTCATTGCTAAGACCTGCGATGTTCAAAGTTCTGTACACTTCTCTCTTTGGTTTTTGGGCAGCCTGAATTTCCTCATTGCACTACGCATCGCCAGACATTCTTCCTACAACTGCGGTACCACACACTTCTATCGTACATCTAACAAGGATATCTCGTAACATTGTCCAGGCGCCCTCTATATCTTTGTTTTTTATACGGTCCTCCAATGTTGCCCTATCTATGCTTTCGATGATCTTATTTTGGAAATCTATTCGCACATCCGGTTTCTGTAGGTTCAAGGATAAAAAATTGTTTTATCCCATCTATAAAATATTTTACATTAAAAATCTTAAAACGTTAGAATATTGGTCTTTAAATATTAACCAGGGTACAGTCTGGGAATGTTGAAAATGAAGTTTTCGACCACTCTGCTCTTTGTTTCAAGTAAGCTAATCCAACTTTTCCCACTCGTTCTGATGCGCAGAGTGGAACAACAACAAAAAGGCAATAAATTTATCCAAAACAGGGAACCGCGTAGCGCACAGTTAAAAACAAGCAATGAGAGAAAATGAAAAAGTTTCCAACGAAAATTCGTCGACCATCGCTCGGAACTAGAAATGCGGTAGAAGAGCTAGGGGGATATGAAAAAAATTTTGTTCCCAATTTCCACGAGCGGTTAGACAAAAAAAGTGACCGGATAATGTAGGAACATACGTATGTACGTATGGGCCTCATAGAGACGAGCGTATATCGCGGCTATGTTATCCGCAAACACGCGGGTTCGGCCAATTTATCCCAAGGGATGAAGGAGAACGGGGATGGGGCAACCTTGTCCAGCGGAATGAATTCAGCACACAGCTTCCTGTGTTCAAAATCCTCCACCCTCGACCTCTCCATCGAGAATCCAACCTGCCGGCTTGCTTTTCATTCTATATTTTAATAACATGTTTTATTTTTATTTTATGAGCGACCCTACATTGTTAGTAATTTATGTATAGGAATTATCCGTGACACTGTATGTAGAAACCATTTCTAAATTTTTCTAAAAACACTGAAAAAACTGGTTAGTTGGGCCAATTATTTAGTTTTAAAGATATTTTACTGCTATTTTGTTAGTTGGGATATCTATTTACTTAGTTGAGGGTACTAACTGAATAGTCGCGGCAACTAGGGGAATTGTGATATGAACTAAAAAAATAACAGTATCAACTAATAAAATAGCAGTACCATATCGTACTAACTAAATAGATGGCTCGACTAACCATTTTTTTCATTGCAGGAACAGAAATTTCAGTAATGGTGACTACATAAAAATTTGGTCACATGTTTCAGAAAATTTTCTTACAGTTGAGTAATTATCAGTTACTGTAACTAAACATTTCAAGGGATTAAAATTTTTTCGGTTAACAGGGCAGCGACTCGGCGGACGATTTTAAATTTCTAGTCATTTCCCGATTTTTCCCGGTCAAGTTTTTCAATTTTTCCAGTCAGCTAAAAGTAACACGTGCAGAATTCCTGAAAATAAAACAAAGAATCTAGCAATCACCATAAAACGTTCCTTTTGCAATGTGAAAGAAGATAAAAATTTTTCTGAAAAATAAAATAGTTTGCCTTGATAAGGGTGCTGTGAGTACCGAAACGTTGGTGATTATTTTCTACAAATTTTTTTTATTGTAATTTGATAATAATAATAATAATAATAATAATAATAAAAAGACGAAAGAAATAAACAAGATAAAGAATGGAGTTTGGTTGGTTGCCTTCTCATTTTGCTTTCCTTTTTTTTATTTTTGTCTAAAAAAATAATGTTTTTCTTTTTTTTTATGACAATTTTTATCTTTTTCCAAATTGCAATAGGAGGATTTTATGGTGGCTGTCCAAATTTGGTCGTTATATTCTTGGTTTTATTTTCAGGAATTTTGTACATTAACTTGACATTAAATATGACATTAAATATGATCTTAAATTTGATTTTAATCTCATTTAAATTTCTTAAATTTTTAAAGTAACCTATTCATATTTCTAACAAAATCCAAACATTTATTTTAATTCATGACGTTGATTCTAAACATCCTCTAAGAGAACAAAGAAAAACATTGCAAAATAAATAAATTTGGAAACAAATACCTAAATTTTTCACTAAAAAATATCAATTTAAAAAAAATGAAAAAGTTTAACTTTCAGATGAAAAAATTAATTTTCAGCCAAAAAAAACGTTAAAAAGTTAAATGATAAAACAACAATCCTTGAACTTTTAACCAAAAAGATCAATTTTCAAATAAAAAGTTCAATTTCCAATTAAGAAAGATTTAGTTTAAAAAACTTAATTTTGAATCAAACTGAAATAATTAAATTTTAAGTTAAAAATTTGTTTTAAAAAAAATTGTTACATTTTCAAACAAAGTAATGATCTTTCAAATAAAATTTTTAATATTTAATTGTAATAATTAAATTTCAAACCAGAAAGATCAATTTTAAACTAAAATGTTGAATCTTTAACAAGAACACAATAAATTTTTGACCGAAAAGATTCATTTTCAACCAAGAAAATTAATTTATTTCAAAAAAGACGAATTTTCAACTAAAGAAGATATTTTTCAACCAAGAATTGAACAATTAAATTTTTAGTCAAAAAATGAATGTTCAACCAAAGAGATGAATTTTTAATAAAAATAATAAAATATTCATCTGGAATAATGGTTACATTTTGAGTTAAAAAAAATTGTCAATCGAAAAAACATAGAAACAAAAAAGAAGTTTTCAATCAAACAGCTTATTTTCCAACTAAAGAAATTAATTTTTAATTAAAACGATGAATCTTCAACAACAAAATTTAATTTTTAACAAAAGAATTCAACTTTTCACCAGATAATTCTATTTCCAAACTAAACGATGAATTTTCAACCTGACAGTCGAATTTTTATCTAAAAAAAGATACATTTTTAAACAAAAATATAATTGTTCATTTTTCTGGTAAATAGTTAAATTTTCTACTGGAATAGGTAAATCTTTAGCTAAAAAGCTTGATTTTCAACAAAGTAGTTAGATTTTCAACCAGAGATTAATTTTCAATTAAAATGATGAATTCAAAAATTCCCCGTTCCCAGTGAAATTACATTTCTTTATCGAAACTCCCTGTCCTGAAATAAAAACGATAACTATTTTTTTAATTCCCTATTTTGAGTCAGAGTAAATGAGGATTAAGAGAATAAAACGTGATAAAACCATCTTTGGACAAAATTGAGAAAATTATTATTTCTATATTTTTGAACATCATCAATTGGAGTGTCAAACTTCAGCCAGCGAAAAAAATCTCACAGAGAACAAAATTGCAAAAGGTTTTTCTTACCATAAAAAATAATAAGCATTGAATACAAAATTTTGATGTAATTGGAGTAAACGGAGAACAAAATTATTAAAATAATAAAAACTTGAATTTTTCTGCTACCAGAAGTAAATACCCGGGTTTTAAATTAAATCCCCGGTCATTTCTCGATTTCCCGGTCAAGTCGCCACCCTGGTTATTAATTTTGATATAAAATTTGTAGGACTTTCTTGTTGCGGATGGAAGACTAAGAAAGCTATTAAAAGATATAAGGGTTTTGATGGGTTCTGAACGCAACACTGGTCATTATTACCTTCTAGTCTCAAAAATTAATTTAGATCAAGGATGGAGAAGAAAGAGAACCAAAAACACGAAACAAACGCGTATCAAAATCGATAAATTGCAGAAACCGGAAGTGCGAATAGATTTTTAGAATAGGATATACCAACGCACAAATAGAGCAACGTGGAACGCGCTAATATGCAATAAAGATATAGAGGGCAGATGGATTATAATCCGAGCTATTATTGTTAGAAGTGCGACCGAAGTGTGTGGTAATGCGGTTGTAGGAAGAATGTCCGGTGATGTGTTGTGGAATGATGAAATCTGCGCAGCAGCCCACGAAAAGAAACAAGCGTATCTTATAGCGTATTCGGTTATCCTGCACTTGTGTACTTAAGAGCACTCCGGATACTCCATCTTACTTCTTCTTACTTCTTCCTTCTCATTCCAACCTGCTTCGGTGCAGGTCGGAGTGCACCAGTGCAGAATGACCGAATTCGCTAAAAAAAAGTCGAACATCACAGGTCTTAGCGATGAGGTGATATATAGACTTGAGGATGATTACAGAGACAAAAAGAGGAAAGTAAAACTGCTAGCCAAGAAAAGTAATGATGAAATCAAAACAGAAGAAAAGAAAATTCAAATCGATTTTTAAGAAAATAAGAAACTGTTTTATAAATTGGCGTTGATCACTTTGAAAGAATTTTTTATAGAAGTACAGAGTTAGTGAGCATGAGATATAGCAAGGGTGAAATGCTGTTCCTGATCAGGAAAATTTCGAAACCGTTTCTGCATAAAGCTTTAGTCACGCTATACAGAAAAAACAAAAGATAAAGTTTACATGGATTTCAGTTGAAAGATTCGCTGCAACAGAAATTAATCTTATCGAATAAACTTGACATGAAACTGAGATCATTTCGAGTTCTTGAACTCTCTCGGAATAATTCTTCAGTGAAAAACCGTCGTCTGCTATGTAATTGACAGCAGTGCGAAGAACATAGAACTATGCATGAAATCGATCTACAAATCAGGAAGAAGATAGTTATTGTGTCAAGTTCTTTCTTTTCCTTCACGAAAATACATTTTAATTAATTCCCGATAAATATAATTATTTTAAAAATAATAATGAAGTAAGCGAAAAGTTGTTTCAAATATAGCGTCCTCATTTATTGCTCGAATTCACTCATATTTTGCCGTTTTCTTATTACTGTTAAGGACGTAGCTGACGACAGCTCTTATTCCAGAGTATGATACACTTTCGCCAAATAGCATGTAAACTTTAACAAAGGAAAATGCTACATGCAACAAAGTTTAACTTTAGTTTTTTCTGTGTAGTGGCGCGTCTCTGAAAATGTCTACATCTAACAGCGTATAAATGTTGATGCTGTCAGGTTAGAAGACTACATGTGATCTAACTAATCATTAATCAACTACTAATAAATATGTAAACTTCATTGTCCGCTCAAGATCGATGCCATTGAATAAAACTATTTGAAAGTTGAATAATAAAGATCGAATTTTCATAATGAACTTGGATCAAGTTTCTCGATTTGGTCCCTGCGTCTAGGCATTGTTGGATGTTTTTGCAGGGCAGCATTAGAATGAGAATTCCTCGAACGTGGAAGGTAAGCAGCTAAGCAACGAGTTTTCTCGACTTGCCATTATTGGCGTGGCCATCCATAGCCATAGCCATAGCCATAGCCACAGCCATAGCAGTGTCTACTGTCTCATGGATCGTAAAACTCATTGATTTATGAGCCCGTATTAGACACGTGGCATCGCGTGATTCATGCTTCATGGTGAATGTGGGCATTGTATGTATCGGATGCTCAGGTGCAAGTTGACAGCAGTAGCCGGCACCATGCGCCCATTATACTTTATTAAAGAACGCGCTTGGCATCGCGATAGTACCTACTCTTAGATTCCCGTCATCAGAAATGCCAGTCGGGTATGTATCGTTGTAGACACGGCGCGTACCTGACTTCTTAACTATAAATTGTATAAAGCATAAGAGAACTGCATTATGCTTCTCCACACTCGTCTCGAATCACGAAGTGACCCTTTCTTATGAGGTCTCGCCAATCGTTTCCTTGAAAGTATGGCTTAATAAAAAGCTTATTGAAATTGATTGGAGCTAATCGTTTCCATCAGCCTTCTTTCTACCTGAATCACGACGGGAATCGTTGTAATGAGATTTCTTAAAAGGCTTTTTTATGCGCTGGAGCTTTTCAACCTTACTTTCGGCTCACTTAACGAAGGCTTCTCCAAAACAACTCTACATTTATGAAAATTACTCGTGAATGAAAAATCACAAAAAACACTGCATATAGCATGATTATTAAGGTAAACTACGCCAGAGTAGGTCACTCTAACTTAAACAAAAAATTATATATCACATAGAAAATTACGGGAAAGTTCACCTAATCTTTGAACCATTTTCGTAAAAAAAATCCATTATGTTGTTATTTAAAAGTTTTTAAGAAACAATCTCGAATCATCTTTTTCACAGTTCTCTTTGCTCAAAAATTACTTGAAGAAATCACTTTTATTTCTGTACACACTTATAAAATATGTCTTCATTCAACAAAATAGGTTTGTTGACCGTATATGGTAGATTTTCAGAAAAAAATTTTGGTTAAATAAACATATGTTTTGGTCAGGTGACAATAGTTGTTCGTTTTAATCAAAGTTTTTTGTTCAATTGTTTTGTTGGGTTTATAAAATATTTGTTTAAATCAACAAATATTTTTAGATAATTTAAACAAAATATGTTTTGATAGCATCTTAAAAGCTATACACACATGCGCACATGTTACAATTGCTTAGAAATTTTTAATCGCTCGAAATTTAGAATTTAAAAAACTTGCAATTCTGACTGTTGCCTACACTATAATAAATTGCAGGAATATTCCCAACGATTTAGTACATAAAAATCCCTGAGTGCAGGTAGGACAATTTATTTTCCCATAAAATGTAGAAAATTACTAGAAAATTTAAGTAATTTGTTCAAAAATCGTATTTTTTGCTAAGAAATTAATCTTCTTGGTTGAAAAATCATAATTTTGGTCGGAAATTTAGGTATTTAGTTGAAAATTCAACTGATTTGTTAAAAGGTCATCTATTTGGTTAAAAATGTATGCATTTGGTTGAAAATTCATCTTTTCTGGTAAAACATCAATTTTCTGGTTAAAATTTCAACTATTAAGTTAAAAATATATGTATTTTGTTGAGGATAAATCTTACTTAGCAAAAAATTAATCTTTTTTTTTATTCATCTTTTGGGTTAAAATGTAATTACTTAGTTGAAAATCCAACTGATTTTTTTATGACTTATCTTTTTGGTTAAAAATGTATACAGTTTGATGAAAATTCGTATTTTCTGTTAAAACGTTAATCTTCTTGGTTGAAAATTTAACTTTTTGTTAAAATTTTAAGTATTTAGTTGAAAATTAAACTGCTTTGTTGATAGCTCAGCTATTTGGTTAAAAACGTAAACATTTTGTTGAAAAATTTTTCTTTTCTAGTAAAACATTAATCTTCTTAGTTAAAAATTCAACTTTTTGTTTAAAATTTAAGTGCTGAGTTGAAAATTCAACTGATTTGTTGATAGCTCATCTAGTTGGTTAAAAATTCAACTTTTTGTTGAAAATGTAAGTATTCAGTAAAAAATTCAATGATTCAATGATTTTTGTTCAGAATTTATATTTTTTTGTTAAAAATTTAACTAATTGGTTCGAAAAATCAGCATCTAACGTTATTTTTGGA